>NC_143515.1:28730707-28997658 GCF_031878675.1 Megascapheus bottae
CAATCCCACTGCTTGGCATTTACCCAAATGTCCAGAAACAAAGGCATACTAAAGCTATTAGCATAATGATTTTCATTGCAGCATTACCATAGCTAAGAAAATGGAACCAACCCAGATGCCACTCAGTAGATGATTGGATCAAGATGTGGTATTTATACACAATGGAATTCTACACTGTCATCAGAAAGAATGACATGGCTCCATTCGTAAGGAAATGGAAAGAATGATATATTTACATTTAAATATATCTATCTATCTATTCATATATATCCTCTATATTCATTTGATGTGTGTTACTGATACCAGAGCAATTGTATGGTGTAAGCTGTAGCCAGGCATGTTGGCTCACACCTGTAATCCTAGCTACTCAGGAGGCCGAGATCTGAGGATTGATTCAAAGCCTCCCAGAGCACAAAAGGACCTGAGCCTTTTATCTCCAATTAACCTCTAGAAAATGGGAAGTATGGCTTGGCTCAAGGGAAGGGTGGTAGCCTTAAGCTGAAGAGCTCAGGGACAGTGTCCAAGCTCCATGACACACACACACACACACACACATACACACACACACACACACACACACACACACACACAAAATTAGAAGAAGAAGAAGAAGAAGAAGAAGAAGAAGAAGAAGAAGAAGAAGAAGAAGAAGCTGTAGCTGTAGTTCATGTAGTTCATTGTGACTTTCTTTATGACTATGAAATGAAGCACTGTTAAATAAGACTTTTCAATTATTTTAGGCCCATCAGAATTATACTGTCAGGCACTCAAACTCTGAGAATTACTGATTGTAATATTTTGGCTGGTGATTGCTCACAGTTTCAGCTGATCAGAGAACATCACAGGTCTACTAAAAGGGTCCCTAAAACTTTATTCATTAAAACAATTCCCCAACCAAATAAACTAAAATTATTTATTTCTTGAGGGAAAGAAACCCTTGGAGAGATTGTGATGCCACAGCCCCTAATAAAAATGGAATGCTTGTTGCTTAGAAAAGGTCTGTGATGTCGTTTTTTCTGAGAAAAAACAACATCGACCCATTTGTTAGGAAATGGACTTAGAAAAAATCATATTAAGTGAAGTAAGCCAGACTCAAAGGAACTTAGGGTCAATGGTTTCCCTCATTTGTCATCAGTAGAAACCTTGGGCTCTACTAGCAGAGATCTGTAACAGAGCAAAACCTTGATACATAAGGCCATATAGTATGAAGCTAATTGAAAGGACCTCCAGGATATTGAAACAAAAGCCATATAATGAATGACTGTTGTCCTTAATGTACTATATTATTTTTCATCTCCATTGCTGCCCCTTGGGTATATCATATTGTTACAGTATCTCACTTTGTTATCTGACATATTGAATTTATTTGTATTTGGTTATTTGAAATTTGATAAGGAAGGGGGAAAACCAAGACGGGGGGTAGGGGAGGGAAGTGGGGGGGAGGGTAATGGGCACCAAGACATGTGAAAGGCTATCAATGTATGTGAATTAATGCACCTTCTATCTGGCAAATATCATGTGACCCTTTTATTAATTACAATAAAAATATATATATATATAAAAGAAAAAGTCTGCGAGAATCATATTTGTAAGAAAACACATTGTCTCACTGAATTATTCAATAACTTTTGGTTACAAGTGACAATATGATGGAAACTATATTAAGCCACAAAGGAGATCTCCTGTTCACATACAGCACTGATTAAGGCTTAATAACAACACTGATTTTATGAGGATAAGACCCTGGGCTCAAATATGTCAGAACAATCCCTGTTACTATATGCTTATCTCCATATTGATTTTCTTTGAAGATAGCTTCTAATCAGCATCAAATCATGTCCTGGGTTGGAGGTATTGCTCACCAATGAGTAGTCCCAGGCTCAAAACTTTAAATAATGGGTTTTTAGTTCCTTTGTTTATCCAAAAAATGTTTTTTTGTTTTGTTTTTTGTTTTTACTACCTCACATACCGAAATTCCCCATGCCGAAACTCTCTTGACATCTCCTTCTACTAAAGTAGATACTCTGACTGAAGAACATATCACAAGAAGTCAATCAATCAAACAAGTCTGTCTCAGCTTGCGACTTGTGTTTTACTCTAAACCAATGAAGTACGCAGGAGAAACAGTATCCTAATCAAAAGTTTGGCATATATGGTTCATAGTAGTTGCTAGTTCTTAATATATATATATATATGTATATATATATACATATAAATCTAGTTGCACAGAGAGAAATGTTCTCTATGTTGGTGGATTGTTTACGACCAAGACTCAGGTAGGGCACAGAGGCAAGGCCTTGGTGACTTCTCATGCTTTCTGCAGAGGCTGTTTTCTGAAATCATCTGAGCTTTGCTTTTCCATATCTCTGAAAGCTGATGCTAGATGAAGTGAAGTGAACAGGGGCAGAATGGACAAGATTCTCCCAGCATTTTTTCTACCTACATGATCTGATTTCCCATCAGGAAAGCTGGAAGAAAAAAGAACCAGAATTTCATTATGGCTGAACAGAAATACAGAGACAGAGTGTCAGGTGGTAAAAGTTATCTTGCCATTTTCTAATAAAACTGAAAGTCACATACTGGCACTGAGAATTCTGTTTGCTCTAGTTCTCAATAAACTTGGCCACAATCCAAGATTTATATTTTGTGAATGGAAGCTTAAAGAATATGAAGACATGTTTAAAATGATCTCATTCTTAACTTTGGGATTGTGTTATTACATTTATTATTAAAAAATCTCCAGCAAATAGAAATACATATGGTGGGGAAGAGGTTTGCCATCAGAATATTTAAAAAAGGAAAAAAAAAAAAAACAGAAGGCCAGGAGTTTGGCCTAGTGGTAGAGTGCTTGCCTAACATTGACAAAAACCCGGGTTCAATTCTTCGGTACCACGTACATAGAAAAAAAGCCAGAAGTGGAGGGGAGGCTCAAGTGATAAAGTTCTAGCGGTGAGAAAGAAAAAGGACAGTGCTCAAGCATTGAGTTAATGCCCAGGACTGGCAAAAAATAAATTAATTAATTAATTTAATTTAATGTTAAAAAATTAAATAAAACCAGACTTTCGAATTAGTCATTACAATTAGGATTTGCTTCAGGACATTATGATAGTTTAGAAATATTAATGTACTATGTTATCTCTCATCTCTTTTGCTGTCCCTGGGTTATCTCATATTGTTACAGTATCTCACTTTGTTATCTAATATATTGGATATATTTGTATTTGGTTATTTGAAATTGGATAGGGAAGGGAGGAAAACAAGATGAGGGGTGGGCGTCGGGGGGAGGGAAATGGGGACCAAGACATGAGAAAGGGTATCAATGTATGTGAATTAATGCACCTTCTATCTGGCAAATATAATGTAACCCTTCTATTCATTACAATAAAAATATATGAAAAAAAGAAATAGTTCTATTAATTGTAATTTGCTGTTACATAAAATTTATAAATGTTTGCATTTTCTGAAGAATGTTTTGTTCAATGCTAAATATATTAATGAATTTTGTCATTTATCTGTACTCTTTTTTGCTTTATTCTCTTAGTTTATTAGACTATATCTGCAGAAAATACATTTTAGTATTGTCAAGCCTCCTAAATCAATCTACAACACTTAAAAAAAATCAGGGTGTGAGCACTGTCCTTGGGCTTTCTCAAGTCTAGAGCTCTACCACTAGAGCCACAGCACCACTTCCAGCTTTTTCTGTATATGTGGTACTGAGGAATCAAACCCAGGGTTTCACGAATGCTAGGCAAGCACTCTACCACTAACTCATGCTCCCATTTCACCAAAATCTACATTTTTTTAAAGAATGAAATATTTTATGAATTCTTTGATCCACAATTACCTTCAACCATGTTTACCTTAAATGATCAGAGGATTAGACAGAAAATAACATGGTAATATTAATATTTTTACCATTTCTTATTTGAGTCACTTCCACTCTTAATTTTCTTTCATCTTTTTGAGCTTCAACAGAAATTTGAACACCATTAATTGGTTTGTTTTTGTCCATTTGAATTTGGTATTTTCCACTTTGCTTTAATATAGTGCATGAATTAAGGATTCTATCCTATTCCCATTTAACTAGTGCATCCTATAATTTGTTCACCCACGTTTGCCTTTTATGTTTTTTTATTGTTTATTTTTTTGCCAGTGCTGGGCCTTGAACTCGGGGACTGTCCTTGGGCTGTCTCAGGGCTAGAACTCTACAGCTCCACTTCTGGTTTTTTCTATGTGTATAGTACCGAGTAATCGAACCCGGGTCTTCGTGCATGCTAGGCAAACACTCTACCACCAGGCCACACTCCAGGTCCCTTTTGTTCTGTCTTAATATAAATCTGAATTTTAAATGAACATTTTAGAGTTATTGTTGCATCATTTGTTAGTTACTTTTCGTCTTTGTCATACCCATGCTGGGAAAAATCTTTCAATTTATAACTCAAGATTCACAATCAATAGTTTATTGTATGTTTTGGAAAACAAAGTGCAACTTACCAGACATTTTCCAGATAGCTGCAATGGATCATATTCCAAACTGTAAATTCCTTTGACTCTTGACTTGCTCCATAGATCTAACTGGCTATTGTTTTTTAATGATTGTTGTCACAAAATCTATTGTTTTCTTTTAAAAACTTTTGAAGTGTAATTTCTTGAAGATTCTTTATCAAGAGATAATATGACCGTAATATAATTTCTATATTGACAATGTCCTCTTGATACTGAAACCTGTAGTGGGTTTTGAAATTCAGATGTGTACATCATACAGCCTTGTTCTTCTTTTTCAAAATTATTGTATATATGAACACATACTCATCATTTTTCATTCATCAGTTTATGTAGTTTCTCCCTCTTTGTAATCTTATTACCCAGAATTATTTAATTTATACTATTAATATATTTATAATATTTATAGCATTATGACACTATATAATTATTGCATATTATCTAATTCTCTTTCTTTTTAAATTTTTATTGTTATGGTAAAATACAGAAAGATCTCACTTACATAAGTAAGGTAATGAGTACTTGTTTTGTAAAATATACTTAACCCCTCCCTCTTTTTCTCCCACATTCCATCCCCTCATGCTTAATTTATTTCTGTTGCAAATTATATTAGTTCATGTTTTCTTGTTAATTTGATCCTAGTTTGCTCCATTTTTATTAATTTACACAGAAGTTTAGATTTTAGACCTATTGTTTCTTCATATTTTAAAAATTTTATCGAGAACTCAGGGCCTGGGCACTGTCTTTGGGCTTTCTCAAGGCTAGTGCTATACAACTGGAGCCACAGCGCCATTTCAGGCTTTTCCTGTGTATATGATACCGAGGAATCAAACTCAAGTCTTTATACATGCTAGGCAAGCACTCTACCACTAGATTATGCTCCCAGCCTACATCTATATAAATTCTTGTTATTCATATGACTACAAATTACTAAGCATTCCTCTTTCTATATGAATATTCATATCTATGTTCTTATGAGATGATTCTCGCTGCCAATAGGCATGCTCCTAGCCCCTGGTGTAAATTTCTGCATACATAAATCTTTAAGTTGTACTTTAGTGGCATCCCAAAGTCATAGTTTATCAGAGGGATAAATTATAACAGTTGAAAGTATATTGCCTGTATTTTACTTAATTGACAAATATTAATTTTCAGATTAATATATGGTACTCTTAACATTCTAATGTATATGCATTCACCTAGAGATTTTTTTTAATCAAGAAAGCTTTCCTAATATTTGTTTTTTTTGGTCACTTCTGAATGAATGCATTCAATTTTATCCATTTTTTTCTTAGATTAATATTATTCACAGGATGTTTACATATTGTAGTATAACAGAAAGGCATAAAAGGAAATGAAAGACATGAAATTTTCCCTACTTAAATCTTTTCTGCGAAGATGTTCAATGTCTAGTTACATACTATTTTCTTGCTTTATGGATAAAGGCCAGGGCAGCACACAGCATTGCTGAAGTCTGTTCAACTGTGAGATTATAAGAGACAAGGAAAAGATGCAGTTTGGTTGCTTCTTCTAACCATACTTCCAGTATTCTTCACATATTGCAAAACAAAGGATCAATTTTTCTGATATGGTTTGAAGAGTTTGGCCAACTGATACTAAACATATCCCTATGAAGGACCGTAGCTAATCACAGAATCTCAGCATTGCTATGCTTTTTTTCCTTTCTTTTTTTTCTGGGAACAAAACAAGTATTTGCAATATCCAAAGTGGGAAACAAATATGCGGCTCTAGACTTTTAAATCCTACCTGTGTCAAGGTGGAAGAAACAAAAGAACATACCTATTTGAGAAATTAGAAAGAATATTGCCTAAGAACAAAATTTGTTAGTCTAACTGTTGAGTGACAAAAAATATCTAATTTCTGAATGGATCAGGAGTTTGTGTGGGGAAAGCAAGAAAAACAGGGAGAGAGAGACAGAGACAGAGAGAGAGAGAAGACAGAGACAGAAACAGAGAACAGATACACAGAGAAAGACACACAGAGACAGACAGACAGACAGACAGAAAGGATGAAGTGTGTAATGGGGTTATAGATGAGAGGTTCAGTCTCCCAGATGAATTAGGATTTTTGAAGATTTTTTATGATTTATTCAAACTTAAGGGTTTCGTAATATTTTAGGATATACCATTTTGGGTTTTGGATTGTATGTTGTTATTTTAAGTAATTGTATGAAGAGGTTACCATTCCATGGGTAATGAATACTGTTCTTCTTGACATGTTATCACTTTCTTCTTCCCCTTGCCCTCCCATCCCTAGCCAGAAATGACCTAGGTGAATGATTGCATTTGATCATCCTTGCTTCCTTCATTCATGTACATTTCTTTGCTGCCCCCCCCGAAAGGATGATATAATGCACAGTATGGAAAAATTATATCCCTTTGAACTGCTCACATAGCAAATATTTAATATACATATTTATGGAAAGTAGTATAAAATAGAGGCATTTCTTGTTACTGAAATTAAAATGCTTGTAGTACTCATTTTATGCGGTAGTTTCTAATGTGCAATGTTCACGCGCATATAGATGTATACCAAAAATAATATTTTCCATGTGATCAGTTCTCAGGAAACTTTCATGTGAAGCAATAGAAAATGCCAGGAAATGTTAGCCAGTGTTTTGAATTTTAATAACATTTTGCCCAAGCCAAGCTAAATCAAACAATATGGACATATATCGTAAGCTCTAAGACACTTACAGATATGGCCACTCACTTAAGAACTAAAGAAACTTAGTGATAGCAGCAAACAAACAAACACCTTGTTCTTTTCTTTCTTTTTTTTTAAAAGTAGGATTAGGAATTTAACTTGCTATCTGACATTTGCTTTAGCACACTGATTGCTTCAGTTGGCACTTTACCACCAAAGCCACACCTATAACCTTCCAAACACCCAGTTCTTATTCTTGCTGCTGTGTTGAGTGTTGTTTGGTCCTCATGTACAGCTACGTGGAGCATGCTATATGCCTCTACAGCACGTGCTACAGTAGTCAGTAATATCAAAAACCTGTGAACTCTCATATTATGCTTTACTCAAACAGGTAACAAAATACAAGTACTAAGTCTTCCAATGAAATTGACAGCTTAAATTCTGAGCTTGCTTGTTGCTTGCTTGCTTGCTTTCCTTCTTTCTGTCTTTTGTACTTCTTTCTTTCTCTCTACCCTCCCTTCCTCCCTCCCTCCCTTCTTTCCTTGCTTCCTTCCTTCTTTTCTTTCTTTCTCTTCTTTCTTTTCTGTTTTGTTCTGTACTGGGATTGAATTCAGTGTCTAGTCATTTTCCCTGAGTGATTTGCTCAGATAAGCACTCTACCATTTGAACTATAGTACTTCCATAGACTTTTCGGTGGTTAATTGGAGATAAGAATCTCATTGACTTTCTTGCTGGGGGGTTGTCTTTGAACTGCAATTCTCAGTTCTTTGCTGCCTGAGTGGATAGAATTACTGACATGAGCCAAGAGCGCCTTGGTTGAGATTTCTTATTGATTTTTTTTGTGTGTGCATGTGAAAAAAAGTGAGCAACTAGCCTTCTCATTTGCTGTCACTTTGACAGCCACAATTATGGTCATTCTTTGAGTCTTCTGTACTCAGTCCTTCTTCGAACATTATTGTTTGATTTTTTTCAAGTCCATTTTCCATTCATTTTATATCTGGGAGTAACTCTTAAAATTTTAACAATGAAAATTAAATATTTAGATTATGAGGATTTTTATTTGCATTGGGGAAATTTGGAATTTTAAGCTAGCAGGTAAAAAACATGCATATGTTTCTACTCTAAACAAAATTCTATATGTTCCTTATTCATGGAAGTTTTCATGTTAGTATCAAAATATGGTCAATACATGCGGGCACTGAACTAAAAGCTCAGGGAGAACTCCAAGACTGAGTTCAAAACAGAGAACTGACACAAAATACAAAAAAATAAAATAAAACAAAAAAACATTAGTTTTCTATGTTATTTCAATTCTTTACTTTTAATCTTTGCAAAGTATAAAATATAGCATACAGATCAAAACTACCTTAAGCATGAAATTTTGTACCACTTTCAAAAATTAATACATCTAATATTTTTTTGTTTTATTTATCTTAATTACTTTGAACAAATCCAGGAATCATCATCAGTGTGGAATAGAACCATGGAAAAACACTTTCAAAGGAAAAATAACTTGGGACATTTTGTGCACATACATACACACAGATACCTACACATATGTATATTTGTGTGTGTGCATGTGCATTCACAAAAAAGGAAGTAAGTCTGAAAGTGTAATAACTTCTTTCTTTTTTCATATATTTTATTGTAATTAATAGAAGGGTTACATTATATTCACTAGACAGAAAGTGCATTACTTAAACATACATTGATACCCTTTCTCATGATATGGTCCCCATTTCCCTCCCCCCTCCTACCCCACTCATCTTGATTTCCCCCCTTCCCTATTCAATTTCAAATAATCAATTAAGCATATATGAAATATATCAGATAACAAGGTGAAAAATTGTAACAATATGAAATAACCAAGGTACAGCAAAAGAGATGAGAGATAACATAGTACATTAAGGACAACAATCATTCATTATATGCCTTTTGTTTCTATATCCTAGAGGTTCTTTCATTTAGCATCATCCTATATGGCCTTATGTATCTAGGTTTTGCTCTATTGCAAATCTCTGCTAGGAGAGCCCAAGGTTTCTACTTATTATGACAAATGAGGGAAATCATTGAGCCTATGTTCCTTTGAGTCTGGCTTACTTCACTTAATATGATTTTTTTCTAAGTATTTCTTTACCATAGCAAAGATATGGAACCAAGAAGGATGTCCCTCAGTTGATGAATGGATCAACAGATGTGGTATTTATACACAATGGAATTCTATCCTGCTGTCAAAAAGAACTTCTTTCTTATTTGTTGGTCATTTATCATTGATTTTAAATGTATTTTTACGTTTTCTGCAGTGCATTTATTTTTCTCATGTTTCTATTTTCAGAGTCTTTGTGTCTTCATGTAAAATGTGTTCTCATAAACTTTTACAAACTTTTTGGTACTTCATAGTTTGACATAAATGCTAACTAGTTAATATATGAATTGGAAATTGTATATATTACGGAAAAGAAGATAATAAATAATGCAGAACAACACATTCAAAGTCTATGTATTGTTTGTGATTTAACTTGATATATATAATGCTATATTGAGATGAATGTCTTCTAAGTAATAAGGTGAATAATTTGAAAAGTAGGAATAATAAAGATAAATACCAATAATGAAATCAGATACTCCTGCAATTGGTAAAATTTTGTAATTTGGATGATGCAGTCAACAAAAGATTAGGTGGTTATAATGATTATCACTGTCAATTTACTCACAAGATTGAGAATACCTACTAATTTCATAGTATGTTTCAAAGTTGGTTGATATTGAGGTTGTTTGGTTTTAGCCAAAAATATAGTACAGAATTTTACTTTTTAATCCTTACATATTTTCAAGAACTGCTTCCAGCCACTCAGTCACTAATAGTAAAAATAAGGTTCCTAAAAATACTCTATTAACTTTAATAAAAGTGAAACATCATTATCCATTGAATGGAAGGAAAGAAGAACTTCATGTTTCCATTGTTTTTTGTCTTGATTCATATTTTGCTAATGTAGACAAGTCTAGAGTACGTGCTGTAAACTCAGCTATAGCTGAGAAAACAGAAATAATTTTATGAAGCTACGAGGTAACATGTTCCTTTGTTCCAGATAATGGTGAAATTGCCATTTTCCCTTTAGATAGTAACCATAGCCACCTTCTCTACTATCACAACATCATTTTACCCAGCATGGCATACTATATGTATATATGTCTCCGAGGCTATTTGCTGTACAGATTCTGGAAGAACTCCTTGAAAATACTGACAATACCATTGTTAGGATGAGGTGGAGAAATAAGACAAACCTATGGAGGGATGTACTTGAATTGTTAGGATTTTTTAACCCATTATTATATCCAATGGTGTCACCATATTTTCCTTAAGATATCAGTTGCAGCTTTTCCATAGTTTATGAGCACCATTACATGTTGACAAAGTTTCATCCCTTTTGTACAATGAATAAAAGTCATTTAAAATATACAAAAATGAAAAAATATTCATTTTACACTCACAGTCATGCTTGTTTTTGTAGGTTATAGTATCTTATATTTGTAGCATCTATATCATCCTAGTATTGATTACTGTTCAGTATTTTATCCTTTGAGAATAGATTACAGTGACATCAGACCTGGCAATTCATTACCTTTTCCTTGCCTCTTCTTTTACATCAGATATTTTTATATTTTGTAAACTTGTTCCTGATAAAAACATCCAGAGATTATTCTTTGTTATTTAAAAGGCAACAAAATAGATACAAAATTTTAGTTTCTTTTGACACGCTAGGACATAAAATTAGAAGACAATTACAAGACAATTTAATACCATTTTTTGGAGACACATAATCACTCAACCATGAAAATTGCAGGTGTACAGGAACCCAACAAGCTCAGAAACATAAGGAAAGCCAGGTCCATAGAACAATGTTATCCACCTTTATATTTCCCCATAACACAGTCTCTTAATCTTATTGTGAATTCTACCTCATTGTTAACCCTGTTTCATAGTTCTCTTTCTTCCTTTGATCTACTTTAAAATTCTTTGTCTCTAACTTATTCTTTATTCAACTTTTTCTTTGTCTTAATTTGCCATGCACTTACAATATTTTGGTTTTACTTCATGTTAACAATGCCAAGATTTCTTTTAGAAGATATTGGTATATAAGTAAATTTTTTGCTTTTCTTATTCCGGTTACTCTGGTTCATGGCTACACATTAAGTTAATGGATATCTTTCCTTTGTGATAGTGTTACTATCATAAATATCTCATGGCAAAGAGATTTTTCTTATCTAATATAAAATCATATGTGTGCTATATACATATATAGCACATACACACATATATGATAATATGTAATGCATAATATTGTACACATATGCTGTATACATTCATCTCATATATGTGTATATGTGTGCATGCATGTATATATATATATTTCAAACCATTTCTAAGATCTCAGCTTTCTTTCATTTTGTTTGTTTTCTCCACAGTTTATTTTGGAATGTACAGTGTGGAGCTTGAACTTTATACCACGTTGTATGGATACGTTAAACTGGTTTTCACCTTCGCTCACCATATTTAAATTTCACACAACTTGATTTCTCTCAAAACTTGGTAATTTCCTAGTGGTGGAGTGCTTGCCTAGCATGCACAAAGCCCTGGGTTCGATTCCTCATAACCACATACTCAGAAAAAGCTGGAAGTGGTGCTGTGGCTCAACTGGAAGAGCGCTAGCCTTGAGCAAAAAGTGTCCAATGACAGTGCCCAGGCCCTGATTCAAACCCCAGAGCTAGCAAAAAAAAGTTGGTGATTTATCTGTATATATCCTGTCACTGCTAGGAGTCTCCCTTTATACTGAATTACTTAGAAACATTTTCCTACAAATAGAAAAATTCCATGCTTCTCTGTAGACAATTTCCCGGATTATTATTTGATTTAATTTGTTTTTGTTAGATTTATGAAACATTAGCTAAAAATATTTTGAAGTTGATTCTAAAGTAATTATTTAGATCATAGTATAATCTATCACCTAAAATTGACAAGATTATTGAGAGAAACCACAGACATATTTTAAGGAAAATTACATATACAATTGTTATTGTAATAAATATTACAATTATATAAGAATTGATATTGCAACGGTAGGTTACATTTACCTGTCAATTAATAAGTAAATTTCTTTTTTGCTAATATTTTTTCCAGTTTTTCCCTTCCACTCCCACAAGTTATATACTTCATTTCGTCATAGCGTCTAGTGAGTACCACTGCTATTTTGTTCACATTCTTTTAAACCATCTTGAGATAGATATTTATGTAAGAAACCTAAAATAGAAGTCTGTAAAGAAGGAAAGCAAGTATGAAAAACAGGTTTAAGGCCTACCCTGGGCTTTTATTCTCATTCTATCAAACAATAGATTCATTTGATGAAATGTTCAGTATACATGATAACAGATAAGCTACCTACTTATTACCTTTTCCTTAAACAATGCTGAAATAAAGGTAATATAGAAAACATCATACATCATTTTATCCTGCATAAATGTAGTTTATAACAATGAGAATATACTTTCAAATTATATAGGAGTTGTAGCCTCCTCGAGGACAAAACAGTATTACATGTATTGTAATCTTAAATGTTCAATATCACTGGAGCAGTCAATTTTATGGTTAACTGTACACTATAAGTTAGCAATGAATAGAACTATCCATTCAACACCTTTTCTGCAGGTATGAAGAACAACTGATAAAGTAAAAGACATAAATGTTACTGTATATATGAGATTGATAAATATTTATAAAGACAATTCAATCTTCCCTTAAAACAAGAAGGGAAAATTACAGTTTATATAATAATTTGAAGAGCAAAATAGTGCAATATGTATGATTAAGATGCTAAATTGATATATGTTGATTAAATAATTTTGTTATTGAAAATCATCCACCTATGACAATATGTAGAAGTAAATATTAATTAGGAAGCTTTTATCTTGGGATTATTATATATTTAATTTTGTTGGAATACTCTAAAACCTTTTTTACTAAATGTGAATATTGCAATCACCAAGTGCCACTGTTTCTGTACTTTCACATTTTTCTTTTTCTCACACTCATATCAGTTACTGAAAAATGCAAAATATATTCTAAGCATTTACATACAGTGAGATCAAAGGAGCAAGATGCTTTTACAGGAGGAATACAAAGATGCAATGGCTATCTGCCTCTAATCATGTAGAATAATATTTATCAAAGTAAATTCAAAAAATGGAAAGAAGAGATTTTATTCTTTGTTGTTATTTGGCTTTATTTAATTTTTGCCTTGTTTATTTTTTATCTATCTTTGGGAGAGTAAGCAAAAAGGGAAAGCCAAAGGATGAATGAAAGCATCAGTGGTACACACTATGACTATGTGAGTGGGGAGGAAGGAAAATCTGGGAGAGAGTGAAGAAGAAATGTACTTGCTGCCTTACTTATCTAACTGAATTGCTTTGTGACTTGCGAATCAATTTCATAATAAAAATAAAAAATAAATATCTTTCTTGAAAAATATCATGAATGGGGCAGGGAGTTTGGCCAAGTGGTAGAGTGCTTGCCTAGCATGCACGAATACCTGGGTTCAATTCCTTGGTACCACATACATAGTAAAAAGCTGGAAGTGGTGCTGAGGCTCAAGTGGTAGAGCTTTAGCCTTGAGAAAGTCCAAGGACAGTGCTCAGGCCCTGAGCCCAAGCCCAAGACTGGCCAAAAAAATTATCATGAATGAAAACATATACAGAACAGGAGAAAATCCTGCCTAAACAAATAATCATTAATATATAATATAATATAATTAATACAATATAATAATATAGCAAGCATGTGTTTACTTACCAAGTATGAATGAGAATTGCTTACTCTAACAGACAGAAGCTTGAGAATGTCACAATACAAAATTGAATGCAATTTAACAAAAACATCAGATGAAACAGAAGAAAAAAATCAATAGGTAGATACATGATGGAAGAATAGATAGATAAATAGACAGATTTGTGCGTGTGGAATATCTCTTACAAGTAGGAATGTCAGGAAAAAAAAGGGCAACGTGCAGTGTTAACTAATTTTTTTCCATTTTGAAATGAGATGTAAAAATGGAAAGTTCACAAATGTTGTAGCATTGTATACTTTCTTACCATACACACTACTGGGAATCAGAGAAGAAAATGAGTGTTTTTGATAAAGCACTGGATGATGTGAAAATAGCTAACTCATTTTTTTCTGTAGAGACACAACATCTTATTATCTTCTTGCATGTGTTAAAGCTGTACAAATATTATACTAATCAATGCAATCTCTGTTTATAATAGACAGTATTTTATAGTTAAACTCTTTTACTTGCTTTTCTAGATTTCACTGTCTATTATATACTATTAATTTATAATGCACCAATACGTTTCTATCTGTGTGACAGATACTAAAAGAGCACATCTTAGGTAGAATTAAGCCATTTCTTCAGTCACCAGGTCTTGTTGATATTGTATATGAATATTTTTAACTGAACTCTCTCTAGTATCATTTTATTCAGGATTTAAATGATTCACCAAACATCAAGAGGAATAAATTTCTCGTTGAGTTTTTACATAAGAAAAGTAACTAAATTATGCCAACATACATGGCTGATATACATTGAAGAATATAAACTACCATTTCCGTTGATACTTTCTGAAGAATATGGGGCAATGATGTTTCATTATTTTCCTAACAATGATAGCAAGTACTTATCGCAACCATGTTTGGTGCAGTTATTCTCTGTAAGTTGATCTTGACGTAATCAAGAGAAAGAGAAGAAGCACATCTTTGTTCGAGTGCAGAATCTACACCTCAAAATAACAGAGAATAGTTTTTGAAAGAGAAGATTGACTGATGGAAGGAGACATAACAAGGCAAGAGTGATTAAGGGAGCTATGACTATTACATAAGTATTTTATTGTTTTTCTTTTTTTGTTTGCCAGTCCTGGGACTTGAACTCAGGGCCTATGCACTGTCCTTGGACTTTTCTCAAGGCTAGTGTTCTACCACTTGAGCCACAGAACCACTTCCAGCTTGTTTCCATGTATGTGGTACCAAGAAATCGAACCTGGGCTTTTGTGAATTCTAGACAAACACTCTACCACTAGGCCAAACTCCCAGCCCCCAGAAGTATTTTATAATATGCAGTTTTGTATATACATATGTATTTCTATGTAAATAGCACAGTGGAACACAACTCAAACAGTTAAAAAGTAAAGTGAGAAAAAAGGGAGAGAAAAGTAATAGGGATAAGAAAGATTAACATGGCAGACTTTTTTCTTGACAATATATTATATGCATATGGCAAACATCCCAGGGTGACCTGTTTGTGTGATTAATTGATTTTAATATTTCTTAGAGGGATAAGAATGCTATCATAGAAATAATCTTCTTTACAAGTAGTTTGTTTTTACAAATAGAAGTGAGATCTAAAATTATGATAAATTGTATAGTAGAATATTATGTAAACTGCTGACACAAATATTTCTTATTAAGTGCACATAAATTTACATTCTATAGTTTTAAATGTCTACAAATGTAGTAGGGCTCATTTCACCAACCTCACCACAAACAAAAATAATGCCTCACACAATGACATTAGGATGACTATTATGTCACTGGGTAATGAAAATATTTCAGCAAGATTATGAATATAGGGAATACATATATACATATATGGTAATACAGAATTTAGAATAAATATTTTCCACCATGTGCTGAAAAAAGTATGAGACAGCACTTGGCTATTTCTTTTCCTGAGAGAACTAACAAAAGCTGCTTTGCTACAGTTTAGAAGGTTTTTTTTGGGGGGGGGAAACATTTCAGTTTTGTGTTAGCCAGCTTGTTTATCTAGAAGGGGCTCAGCTGAGAGCCACACATGCAAGTCAAACTCTTTCGCTGTAATTAGAATTACATCATACATCCATCGATTGGGGGCACTTCCTGAGGCTGTGATAACACATCCACTTCCATTTTCTACAAGGACTGATATCTCCAGAGAGTCCTCAGTCCCTAATGTAAATGTTACATCGTGTATTTGATACACAAACATGTTGCAATTTTTTGTGCTTGTCAGTGACATTTATATATTGTTCCTGACTTTTCACTATAATGCGTAATGGGGAAATGAATATCTCCACTTCTAAGGCTTTCCACTTACATTGGTTTATTACTTTGGGATCACTTCCCAGAAATGGTATTACTTTGTCAAATAATATAAATATATTTATGGCTTCAGATACATACTGGTGAACTGCTTTAAAAGAAAACCAGTCCGTATAAATTTATAGTTCCTCTAAAACTGCAAGAATTGAGCCAATTTCAGCACAAATCTACCATCTCTGAAAACATGAAACAAAACAAGGAAGCAAAGTCACAACACAAGTATGAAAATATATTTACATAAAGGATAATATGGTCTGTGAAAAAATATACAATATCATTTTGCAAAACAAAATAATGTATTTTAAATAAATTTAAAATATAACAGGGTTATTATCAAAAGAGAACAGACCAAGTAACATTAGCATTGGAAAGGGAAAGACCAGGTTTGGCTGATTGGGCTTCAGAGCAAGACGCTGTCAAATAAAATAAAACTACAATGGGAATGTTGGTAATCTCAGAAAATTTAAAAAAAACGGATCATATCAAAAATAATTTCCAGGATATCTAATCCACCTCATATTATACGATTAAAAAATTAAATATCCAAAGTCCAGAAGTTTGGCCTAGTGGTAGAGGGCTTCCCTAGCATGCACAAAGACCTGGGTTTGATTCCTCAGTACCACCACAAGTGCTGCTGAGGCTCAAGTGGTAGAGCTCTAGCCTTGAGAAAGTCCAAGGACAGTGCTCAGGTCCTGAGCTCAAGCCCAGGACTGGCTAAATAAATATCCAGGCACGGTGGCTCACGCCTGTAATCCTAGCTACTCAGAAGGCTGAGATTTGAGGATCTCTATTCAGAGCCAGCCTGGGCACTCAAGACCAAGAGATTTATCTCCAATTAACCACTAGAAAAGTAGAATTGGCATGGTGGCTCCAAGGATAGGGCAGTATCTTTGAGCTGAAGAGCTCACTGACAGTACCTAGGCTCAGAGTTCAAGCCCATGACCAACAAAAGAGAAAGAAAAAAATGCATATGGTACTTTTGCTAGACACAATGTTCATTCATATTTAACAATAATATACAAAAATATACATCAAAATCTCAACTATATTTATAAAAAGGATATATAAAATTATGACATTGTTTACAGAAAACATTTATTTAAAATTGAGAATGGAAAAGTTTGATTAATGTTTAAATACGTATATCCACAAGAACACATGTACACACAAGTATATGTATAATTTGTATTAATAATATATCTTGTATACATATATTTATATTTACAATATGTTATCAGTGTGAAGAGGTAATACAATTAAGTTGTAAAGCATACTCACCATTAGTGTTAAGTTCCTACTGCTATGGGTGATTATTTTAGAGGCAAAATTGTATATTCTTCTTGTCTAAGCTCTCTGGGAACAGGGCTTGAATGGGTCTGGGAACCTTGTTGCTTATACAGTTGTAAAGTCAATGGAAAATGCCTACTCAAGGGTGATCTATTCTTTAACTCCATGGGTAAGGGCTTTTAGAGTTAACTTGTCTGGCTGGTTACAAAACATATGATAGTTCTAACAGAAGACAGGAAGAAAATTATACCAGGCAATATCAGGAAACATTGGTGACTGGATGAAAAATAGAGACATGTTAATTTGACAGAAAATACAGCTTTTCCCACTGTTGCATTGAGGAACTACACTCAGACAATAATTCTCTCTCAATTTTAATTTGATCTGATAAATAAGCTCAGCTTGAAGTATTATGTTAGAAGAAAACTTGAATTAAATTACAAATTTCCCCACAATTTATATTTATTAAGAAATAAAACAGAGTTAGTTTTAAGCTAGGAAATGACTGAGTATAATTTGTTTTTACTTTACCACTTTGTATCAACCTTGAGCAGAAATAGGTTTATAGGTACATATGCCTGTCTGCTGATGTTTCATTGTTTCTTAGGTCTCAGCAGAGGAAACAGTAGAACTGGAACATTTCTTATGCTTCATTTGAAATAATGAGCAGAATGTCATTAAACATAAGTTCTGTAATTAATTGTTTCCCAAGGATAGAAGTATGGTGAATCCAAGAGGCAGACAGATGTTTAAAACTGTTTCAAAGAAATAAGAAATCATCACAGGGATATAGAGATAAGTAGGTCAAATGATGACTTCTTCAGCACATGGGATTCAAATAACACTGGATTCCAAAGATGAATGAAATGAAGAAAAAAAGCACTTTTAATATCCTTATTACTATGGCTCTTGTTTGAACTGGAGTTTTACAATAAAACAAGGGGGTGAGCTGTGGTATGACACAGTGATAATGAAAAATTAAAAAAAAAAACTTGCATTTGTTAAACTTTCAGAGAAGAGCTTGAAAACAAAGAATTTTCCTGATTCAGAGCTGCGCTAGAAGAAACTAGCCAGGAGATAAGTGAACAGCTGAGTTATAGTTAGTATAGCAGGTTATTGATTTAAGTAAAAATGAGAATCAGTTCAAAAGAGAAAGACCAAAGCTATCAGCAGATGGCTGGGAGCATAGCCTAGTGGTAGAGTGCTTGACTAGTATACACAAAGCTCTGGGTTCAATTTTTTTTTTTTTTTGCCAGTCCTGGGCTTGAGCTCAGGGCCTGAGCACTGTCCTTGGACTTTCTCAAGGCTAGAGCTCTACCACTTGAGCCTCAGCACCACTTCCGGCTTTTTTCTACATGTGGTACCTAGGAATCGAACCCGGGTTTTCATGCATGCTAGGCAAGCACTTTAACCACTAGGCCAAACTCCCGGCCCCTGGGTTCAATTTTTGATGCTGCATATACAGGAATTGTCAGAAGTGGCATATTGACTCAAGTGGTATTTTTGAGAAAACCCACAGGCAGTGCCTAGACCCTGAGTTCAAACCCCAAGACTGGCAGAAAGAAAAAAAAGCTATGAACAGGATATGATCAAGAAGAACTTTTGTAGAGCACGTGAATAGTCAAATAAAAAATGAAAATACAGGGGCTGAGAGTTTGGCCTAGTGGTTAAAGCGCTTGCCTAGCATGCATGAAGACCTGGGTTTGATTCCTCTGTACCACATACATAGAAAAAAGCCGGAAGTGGTGCTGAGGCTCAAGTGGTAGAGCTCCAGCCTTGAGAAAGTCCAAGGATAGTGCTCAGGCCCTGAGCTCAAGGCCAGGACTGGCAAAAAAAATGAAAATACATTGATTACAAGTTTGATTATAAAAATTATTTTCCAATTGATATTCAGCAAAATGTTTACATGTCAGTTATGAGTAACTACCTTTCACTTGGTTCACTTGGTTCCTAATTATTTTCCAAAATCGTTTATGTATCATTTCCACTCTTTACCTACTTTCTATCAGCCTTGGGAAAAGGGGTGATGATCACAAACACACACACACACACACACACACACACACACACACTCGCGCGTGCACGCACATGCGCATGTGTGTGTGTGTGTGTGTGTGTGTGTGTGTGTGTCTGTGGTTTTGTTTCTTTTTTTCCTCAGAAATGTAAGAATGGGTAAGAACAAAATCATGTTTTAAATTTCATTTTAAACCATGAACAGAATAAGTGTATTGATGAAAAAAATTGCCAAACTGCCCCCATCATTTCCTACTCTAGGGAATGGGGCATTGAAAATTTTATAGATAGAGAGAGAGTTCTGTTACAAAATGTATAATCTTTTTCTTTGACATTACTTTTCTGAATAATAATTCAAGGGCTTAAAACAGTTAAATGAAGAACATTGGATTTATATCATATCAACAGGGTAAAACAATCATTTAAAACATGCAGTAACTTCAGTCCTATAATTATATCATTTATGACAACTATATTGAATACTTATTTGATATTTAGAACTCTGCTAATTATATGCATATTTAATAAAATAGTTATTTAAAGCAGTCAAATAAAAGCCAAACATATGAATACATTATACTAGCTAATTTCAAATATAACACGCTGATATAGTAAATAAAACAGTAAATTATTGGCCTATAAATAAGGCGTACACCTAATGACATAGAATAGAGTAACTAAAAAAATCTATTTACTTATAGACAATCGATTATCTACAAAGTTCCCAAAAATAAATGTCAGAAGATGCACAAGAATCTCCTCAATTAAGAAGAGGAATTTTGAATTGATACAAATAAGACAGAAACTTTACCTCTACCTCATACTGTGGTCAAAAGCAAACTCAAATGTTGACCAAATATTACTATTTTAAGAATTCAAGTTACAAAACTATTAAAAGAAACTTTAGGAAAATCACTTCAAGATACCAAAATAGTCCTTTGCTTGATGGATGGATGGATTTCCCTTAATTCTTTACTTCTTTTCTTCTTTCCATCCATCCATCCTTCTGTCCTTCCTTCCTTTTTCCTTCTTTCTGTTCTTTGATTCGACTTCCAAACCACAGGAGTGAAAACAACAACAAGATCAATATGGGTATAGCAAACTAAGAAACTTCTACACAGGAAAGCAAACAATTGACAGAGAGAAGAAACAATACATAGGAAAAGAACTAAATAATTAATCTGGGAATGAATTAATGTGCAGAACATATGATCAATTTAAAAAGATGTACCAAGTTGTATACCAATGGTTCCCACTTACAATCTAATGTATCAAGTAACTGAGATCTTAATGTGGGGATTAAAGAGTATTTATGAACCACCACCCACACTCACATTACAAGATCTCATTGAATAAAGTGTCTGGTTCATCAGTCATGGAGAGTGATGCCTCTAGATAAGACTCATGCTGAGAGAAACAAGCAGTGGTGAGTTCAAGTCCTTGTGTTATACTTTAATACTACATTGATTATTACTTTAAAAAGAATCTGAAGGGCCTGGAGTTTGGCCTATTCGTAAGAGTGCTTGCCTGGCATGCACGAAGACCTGGGTTCAATTCCTAGGTACCTCATACATAGAAAAAACCAGAAGTGATGCTATGGCTGAAGTGGTAGAACTCTAGCCTTGAAAAAGCCCAAGGACAGTGTTCAGACCCTAAGCTCAAGCCCCAGGACTGACACACACACACAAAAAAAATCTGAATAGTATATTTTGATTTGGAGTGTATTTCTAATTCTAATTCCAATCCGAATCCTGAACTGCAAAAACTGATAAAGGATCTGATATTTAGTAAATAGTCATGGATGGATATGAGAAATATAAGAAAAGTATCTCTACTAAGAAAACAATTAAAATTAGTCAGTTAAAGCAATTTATATAGCTTTCTTAGTTTTCTGTGAGGAAAATACTATCTTTAAGACTTTATTTAATAAAAGACATACTGAAGTTTTTATATGTAAAGTTATTGAATATTGTGTAAAGTTTATAACTTCCAATGCCCTAGCATTTATTTGTTCCAAAGTCAAATATATTTCCTTATTTATAGTTTTTATTAATTCATAATGCAAATAATAGTTACTAGAATATAAATGCTAGGAATGGGCTTAAATTCCCCTTACTTTTACTAATAAATTAAATATATATTATATATTATATATATTATATAATATAATAAATTAATTACATATATGTAGTGATATTTTACAATACACTGAGGTTAAGTTTGTCTAAGAATGTATTTATACTGTGATATATATTTACTAAAATTTGTTTAATAAACTTGGTAATTGGTTTAATGATAATAATTACATGAATTGAATAATATATAATTTATTGTTTTAAAAAATATTGGTTTTTATACTTTTACAAAGGATTTTCACTGTGATATTTTCATGCAGGAGTATGATTTTATTTTAAACCATCATTCATTTTAAAGCAGAGGAAAGTAAAAAGTTCACTTTCTTTTAGTTTTAAATATAAAGTCTCCATGTTTTCATTGCCACTAATTTCCATCCAACTAACTATTTGTGCATATTTTTCAGGATGTTTAGAATTTTTTAGTGTAAAAAAAACTGACACTGATATTAATCCTTCAGATGTCTTCAAAGAAATGAAGACTAGCTTGGATTGCTTGGTTTACTTTTCCGCTGCATGTGTCGGGAACATCTTCTCCTTTTAGAAGCGCACACACATAAATTGACATTTTCATTTTTTTTCTTACAGACTGATGTTCTGTAGAAGATGGCTATTTATTTCAACTGAGAACTTTTCACAGACTACTAACCCTTCTAGCTTTGAAATGGAATTTTTATACATAACAGAACTTTCAACTCTCTAACTCCTAAACACAGAAACAATTTTCCTTTCTATTTCTCAAAATTGCTCATACCGTATCGATTGTTTGTGTCTATGTGTGCATTTTCCCAGAGTGTAACTAGAGTGGACAGAGAAAAATAATGAAAATTTTATGAGTGAATTTATAATTCCTTAACATTTCAAAATGATTACAATTCATGGACTATAAAGGCTACCCTCATTGCTCATCTTTATGTCCCATCTTCATACATCACTTCACTGTGTAATTCCATACATTTGCTACATTACACCAAGGTAGAATTCAAGGAAGTCCTTTTACTTTGTGGTTTTTCCATTTTACTGTTGATCAGCTGAATATTAAGTTTGTTCAGTAATCACAAATTTGTTCTCTCCATCATACTGCTTCAGGTTTCTAAATAATGAGATATTATTTTAGAGAATAAGTGGAATCTGAAGACAGTGCAAAACTACAAAAACAGCACTAATAAGCACTCTATCTTGTGGCTATTCCAAGGACAGCAATTATTTCTCTATGAACCATGATTGAGCTGGGTCATAGTGGCACATGCCTGCAATCCTTGTTACTGAGGAAGCTGGGATCTGAGGATGGGGTTATGAAGCAGGCCCAGGTAGGAATCTCTTATTTCCAATAAAATCACAGAAAAAACTGAAAGTGGTGCTATGGCTCAGTATGTAAAGTGCTAGTCTTGAGCAAAGTAGCTTAGAGATGGACAGGGACAAAGTTCAAGCCTCAGGACCGGGGGGAAAAAATAGAAAGTCTAATAACTTAGGCATGTTCACAGATTTTCTTCCTACATTTAAAGGGGCGTGTCTATGTAAAAATTTTCATTATTTTGAACAATAATCTTATGCTAGCAATAATAATAATAATGATAATAAATAACTAGATTTAGATTAACACCAGTTATGTGGGAAGCATAAATAGTAAGATCATGGTTCAGGTCCATAATAAAAGACTGAGGTATGGCTCAAGTGGTAGAGTACCTCTCTAGCAATTACAAGGCTCTGACTTCAAGCTGTAATACTATCACAAAAAAGTGGTATTACAATTTAATATTATTATTTGAATTAATTTTGACTCCTATAATAATGCGATTTTGGCCGGGAGTTTGGCCTAGTGGTAGAGTGCTTGCCTAGCATGCACGAAGACCCGGGTTCAATTCCTTGGTACCACATACATAGAAAAAAGCTGGAAGTGGTGCTGAAGCTCAAATTGTAGAGCTCTAGCTTTGAGAAAGTCCAAGGACAGTGCTCACGCCCTGAGCTCAAGCCCAGGACTGGCAAAAAAAAAAAAAATGTGATCTTGGCATTCATTGTGCTTAATCCTATTTTATTGCTTATTTATTTCTTACAATAACATTGAACAAAATTTTAATTCATCAAGGATGTTTTCTGTGCTATTCTCTTTTATAAAGTTAACTTTCCTTGTTCCACAAAGAAAATTTCCTGACATTTCTTAACATTATAATTTTGTGCTGTGGAAAGCAAAAAGCTAAAAGAAGCAAACCAGATTTAATACTTAAGGAAACTCAAATTCAACAAGAGTAAAACAAATAAGGAGCCTGTAACAAAAGGAGAAAGAAATTGTTGTAACTAGAAAAGAAATTACAAGTTAGGGGTACTATAATGGTAATTATATTAAAATATATTAAATAATTCAATTAACAGAGGTAGATGAATACTTTTCTTTCCAGACTCTATTCTTTCCATTGATCTATGACATTTTTGTCAATACCATTACCTACCAATTACCATGACTTAAGATTATACTGCCTAATCAGGTAATGCTGTGTTCCTTGCATTGGTCATTTTGCTCAAGAAAACTTTAGGTGACATCCCAGTAGCTGAGCCTGGGCGGTGGCTCATGCCAGTAAACTTAACTACTCAGGAGGCTCAGATTTGCGGATCATGGTTCTAAGCCAGGCGGGGCAATACAAAGCCGTGAGACTCATCTCCAATTAATCCCTAGAAAATGGGAAATGGGGCTCTGGCTCAAGGGTAGGGTGGTAGCCTTGAGCTGAAGAGCTCAAGGACAGCATCAAGGCCCAGGGATAGAGCAGTAGCCTTTACCTGAGGAGCTCCGGGACAGCATCTGGGCTAGAGTTCAAGTCCCATGAACCCCCGACCCCCAAAAAAGAAAACCTCGGCTAAAGGAGATTTGTGGGGGGGGGGAGAGAGGGTATGGTATTCATTCAAAATTTCTAGAATTTTTCAAATTCTATGAACATATTATTTTGGTAAGGTTGCTGTAGTTTGCTAGATCACTTCGTGTAATATGACTATGTAAACAATATCGGTTTATCTAATCAGTGAATATGAAATGTTTTTGCAAATTTTAAATCAATATTTTATTTGTGGAAATATTTCAACATAGTACATACATTTATCTCTAGTTGTTTAATTCTTTACATATCTCATGTCTCTTTCTTGGTATCTATTTCAGAAAAACACTGTAGTATAGTAAATTAAAGATTTTTCATATGTTGCTTTTGTATCCATTTTTTTTGTTTGTTAGTTCCAATAGTATTCGATGGCCTCTTTTAGCTTTTCTATATTAAAAAGAAATCTGCTGTCTTCAAACTAACCATTTGACTTCCTCTTTTACAATGTATTTCCCCAGTCTGGTCACTCAGACTTCCAGTGTGGAATGAAACACAAATAATACAAATAGCCACCTGTCTTCCAGACCTTAGAGAGTTCTCAGCTGTTTCCCAATGTAATTTTAGCTGTTGGCTTATTATAAATGACTCCGATTGTGAGATGTTATATTTCTTGTATGCCTAATTTATTCAGTATTTTTATCAAGCACAATGTTGAAATATATTAAATGCCTATAATGCATCAATAAAAAAAAGTCCTATGGTCTGTAGCCTCCATTCTGTCTATGACGGTGTCATGGTTGTTTTTGTATATATTGAGCTACCCTTATATTCTGGGATGAAAACCATTTGATCATGGTTGACATGGTAATAGGTTGTTGAATTTAATAGTTTCTTCTTTTCTTATCCCCCTATCATGTCCTTTATCTAGTTCTGGCACTAAAGAAATACTGAGCATAGAGAATGAGTCTACATAATAACCTCCTTTGCAAATTTTTGGGATTTGTATTAAGAATTGGTGTTAGTTTTCTTTCATATGTTAGATATAAGTTGGCTGTGAAGCCTCCAGACTGCATATTGCAGATGAAAGGACATATTTGTGATTTATCTTATTGCATATAGTTAGTATATTCAGCTTTTGAGAAAACCAAACTAGCTGACTCCTTGATACCAGACTTTTAGCATCTACAGATGAAATGTATAGATGTATAGATGAAAATGTATTTTTGTTGTTTAAGCCACATGGTTTTTGATAGTTTGATATAGAATCTCTTGTAATTTTATAATATATATATTATATGCATATATATTTATTGAAAATAGGCCATTAAATATATAGAAATATATGTATCTGTTCATATGTGTGTGTGTGTGGAGGGCGACATATGTGCTTGTGGTCAGAACCGCACATTCTTGCCTGGTGTTAAACATCATCTTTGTGACTCTACCACAGGATCAGTGATTCTACTTCTGGCTTTTATTATGGTTAACTGGAAATAGGAATCTCAGGGAGTCTTCTACCCAGGCCGAGTTTGATCATCAGTCCTCAGATCTTAGCCGCCTGAGTAGCTAGTCTTATAGTAATGAGTCCACAGTGCTGGAAAGAATTATTTAATATTTAATTTCTCAAGGTATCTATATTTTCAAAAATGGAGAATTACATAATTGTAATTCTGTTACAGTCCATAAATGTATCAGATGTGACTCTGCAAAATGGTAACACATTTGGTGCAAATTTATTCTAGAAAATCTATGTCAAAATATAGTATACAAACAATATAAAATAACTAGAAAACTCGCATTTATTATAGCTGTCACACATTCCTTTACCAACTCTATCATAAACGTTATTGGAAGTTAAATATATTCCCCTTTTTAGCTCAAATAGTATAAAAAATCGTATCAGCAAGAAATTGGCATGGTAACAGAGTGGCAGACTGTTTCATAGGGTGCAAAAGAAAAGTGCATAAGAGTGCTTGACTAAGAAACTTGGGAAAAGAATCGTAGCACTGGCTTTGTTAATCCTGTCAAAAAATGCTAGAGGCAATATACTTACTATTTCGAATTGAAGAATCATAGATGGTGAAGAAAGTGGAAAAGTGCCATAACTTTCATCAAGGTTGCATAAATGGCATCAACTGCCGACCTACAGGAAAGCTTATCTTGAACTTCCAGCCAAGTAGGCTGTAATTGAAGCAGTTTGATAGTGAAGATTATTTTCTATTTTATGTAGTATTATTGAGCTCTATTTCAGAATTTGCTGTATTTCTAAATATCAAGCCAGTTTCACAGTGCTAACAGCAAGTCAAAAATTTGGAATAATCCCTGACAATAAAGAGGGTTCAAAAGTAAACCTGGGAGCTGGGTGCTGTGGTTCAGGCCTGTAATCCTAGCTACCCAGGAGGCTGAGATCTGAGGATCAAGGTTCAAAGCCAGCCCAGGCACAAAAGGACCAGATTCTTATGTCTAATTAACCTCTAGAAAATGGGGAAGTAGGGCTTGCCACAAGGGTAGGGTTGTAGCCTTGAGTTGCAGAGCTCAGCAAGAGGGCCAATGCAGAGTTCAAGTCCCATGACCCACAAAAAAAAAAAAAAAGTAAACCTGAGAATTATATAGAACACTTGAAATATCTAGGGGTGAAATGTAGTGTCTGCAGGGGTAATTTAGTAATTTTCAAAGCTCTACTTTGTGTAGCTTGGTCAGTTCAGGCAAGAAAAATAGGGAAGACCACTTGAGCTAATTTGAGGAGAATTTAGTAAAGGAAGTATTTTCCAGCGTACAAGGAGCATACAAACAACATATAATGACAACTGTAGTACCAAGGAAGCCTGGGAGAGCTTTGGAGAGGATGGGGGTTAATTCATAAGAATGGAAGTAAAGAAAGGCTGGAAGTTATTGAAACTCAAAAAGATAAGGTTTTTAAAAAGGGATGTGTCTTGGGGCCAGGAGTTTGGCCTAGTGGCAGAGTGCTTGCCTAGTGTACATGAAGACCCAGGATCAATTCCTTGGCACCACATATGTAGAAAAGCCAGAAGTGTGCTGTGGCTCAAATTGCCGAGCACTGGCCTTTAGGAAAGCCCAAGGACGGTACTCAGGCCCTGAGCTCAGTCCCCAGGACTGGCACAAAAATATGTATATGTGTCTCTTTAGTAGTAATTGTGAGACCTGTAATGACACAGACAGCAGGAAATCAAAGAACCCATTTCTCTTATACCTCCATCCTGTTAGCTAGAGCCCAACACTAAATAATAATCCCAACTACAGATCAGAGGATGCAAGATTAATTGTATGTCTCTATTAGGATATTCTACACTACAGAGTTTTTTCAACAGAGTTTTCTAGGAATGTATTTTTTAAGATGTGATTAGCATTCAAATCTGATTATCTTGAGTAAAGCTGATTACATTCCACCAATGTATAAGCTCTATTCAATCAGCAGAAAGGCTTCAAAGACAGAGGCTCCTCTATGTGGGAATGTTGCATGCAAACAACCTTTGTCTTGAGACTGAAGCATCAATCTTGCCAGAATTTCCAGCTGGTTGGACAACTCTGCAGATTTTAAATTTTCCATTCTCCACAATCACTATCATATAAACCAATAATTTCCTAAATGAGAGAGGGAGGGAGAGAAAGAGAGAGAGAGAGAGAGAGAGAGAGAGAGAGAGAGAGAGAGAGAGAGAGAGAGAGAGAGAGAGAGAGAGAGAGAGAGGCTACAAAAATCGCTCATATATATTGATCTTTAGGCTACATGTGGAGTACTAGAAAAACACAGTGGTTGTTATGAATGAAAAGTATCTAGCGTGTACCCCCATTGAAAAATTTCTCATATGAGTTACATGAAGTTTTACATGAACTTACACAAAATTGTCATGGTAAAAACATGAAAATCTTTCAAAGAATACTAAGATGTTACTCAATATGTTTTTAAGAGATATTTGCCTGAAACTAAATAAACCCTGGCCTTAGATGAACCTGTCTTTCTCTTGAGCCCAGTTCAGTGCCAATGCCAACACTATTTACTTTATAGCAATGAAAAATCAGCATCATTATCTGGAAAACTCTTGGAAATCCAAATTCTCTGGTCCATCTCCACAATCAAATGCTGATTTAATGTCTTAAAAATATTGTTAATGACTCTTTGTGTAATCACAAAGTATCATGAAGCCTAAGAATTACGGGTAATCAGTAAAATGCAAAATATTTAGTAAGATGTACTTCTTAGCAAAGTACCAGCTTTTTATTTATTATTATTCTAGTGCGTATAAGCTGGGATGGGTGGATGTTTCGCCTAGTGGTAGAGTGCTTGCCTAACATGCACAGAGACCCAGGTTTGATTCCTTGGTACCACATACACAGAAAAAAGCCATAAGTGGTAGTGCTGTTATACAAGTGGTAGAGCTCTAGCCTTGAGAAAGTCCAAGTTCAAGCCCTAGGACTGGCAAAAAAAAAAAAAAAAAAGATAGCTGGGAGGTAGCCAATGCAACACTGTAGGCTCAACTCCTCAGTACCAAAAAGAAAAGACAAACAAACAAGAAAAAAGAAATCAAGATGATCAAGATGTTCATATCACTTAAATAAAATGTATGAAGTACACATTTCATAAATGACATGACAAAACTGAATGTGCTATCAAGGTTTTGTTCCAAGCCTATCTGGAGAGATGTCACACAAGCTACAGGAAAATTTATGAACTTGATACATTAGCAACATTATTTATGATAATCATAACCTAGAGTGAAGAATAGAATCAATGTAATTCTGGAAGAACTCTGGAAGTTTGGAAGAAAAATGAAAATGCAAATATGGATGATATTCAGATATCGGAATTTGGAAATAAATGTATTTATAAAACATTGACAAACAGGTAACAACTCTTTAAGGACAGAAATAAATACTTTGTAAAAAGACTTAGTGAATGGGTGCCTTTGTTCAGTAGGTTTCAAAGTGGGATACTGTGTGGAACAAGTGGAAGAGAAGTGGTCAAGGCTGTGGTTCGGAGGCTTCTTGTGTTAAGGCTCATGTCATCTTCAATTCACCACCAAGGAGGCCATCAAGCAGAGACCTGGACCGCTCTCCTCAGATTCATCTTTACTGCCAAACTGGCTAATCTTTAGCCAGGAAGATACATTAATAGAAAATAACTTGATAGTTGTAGAGTCTAACCAAAATTAAAATGACAATGATGAGCCTAATGGATTTAGAAGGTGTGAAAGGAAGCTACTGAAGTTCTACTCAAAAATTGCAATTATAAAGAAGTAGGTAAGTATAAAACTTAAATAAAATGCCAAAACAGGACTGAATATAAAGCAAGCTATTGAGATGTATTTGTGAAATTCTTTACTAACAGAAAACCACTAGGTGAAAAGAAACACAAAGCAGATGTAAACTACCTTGAAGATAGAACTATGTGTGCCAATATTTAAAGAAATGTGATATCCAACACCATTGGAGAAAAATCCCGTAGCCTATTCTAGCATATCTGAGATTATGCAGTAAGTCAAACACGAATAGTGTGAATATCATAATAAAAATCACCTAAGTTGTTTATTGTTTTCTGTTCAGATGACATCACATGTTTTTCTCTTTTGCTGGCATAGAAATCTTATTCTCCCAATTTCCATCACCCAAACAGACAGGACTGAAGGTATGAGTTATCTGAGACAAGATAAAGATGTACTTTGCTGAATATATTTCTCAATTTCATTTTATTTATTATTATTAATACTATTTTTGTATTTGTGTGAAAGTACTGGGGACTGGATTCAGAAATTCACATTCTCACTTGGCTTTTTGCTCAAGCCTGGTATTCTACCAAATGAGCAATACTTCTATTTCTTATTTTTGCATAGTCCTATACAATTTTCTACTTAATGTAACTTCAAACCTAAATCCTCAGGTGTCAACCTCTGGAGTAGCTGATATTAAAAGTGTGAGCCACAGGTAACTAGCTCTTGGTTTTACCATATGCCAATTTGTCCATCTTTCTTTTATATTTACATAAACCATTTGCTTATGTTTTCTGTACAGGAAAGCATTGCCAATGCTGTGATGGTAAATATATGCTCTTCTCATATTACTTCTGTAATGTTGTTTTCAGACTTAAATATGCATTCTACCTATAATTACCTTGCTTATTTCTTATTCATTTTAATTATGATTCCCCTACTACTTTTATGCATGTCACAAGAAAGTGTTCAATAGGGAGAATGTATCAGCCTACCTAAATCAAGTATCAACTGAGATATATTTTTGGCAGATGTATTGCATAGTTTTGGAGAAATATATGCAATCCCCTTAACTGACTTATGCAAAATTTAAAATTGCAGCCTTTATGGATGATAAGAGGAAATAAATGTGTGTGTGTGTTTGTGTGTGTGTGTTGATTATCTTTAGAATTAAAAGCAGCTGAAACAATTCCCATTGTGATTCATTATTTATTAATCCTCTATGTTCAACAATGTGAAATGATCTTTAATTATCTTATTCCCTGTAATGGCTGAATAGGTAAGAAAATGTTCTTGTGAATACATCATAGTAAGAAAATGACAGTGCTTTACTTTCGTGAGAAAAACCTTATTTCTTTCATTGAAAAAGAGAAACCCATTTTTGATGATAAAAATAATCTTTGAATTACTCAGTCTTTTGGGGTGCTATAAAGAAGCTGTTGTCAATTAAAACTGTGATTATCAAGATAGTTGTTATATTTCAGCACTAATTAGTTATTATCATTATTTATTACTTTATTTTATGGTTATTGCATGCAGTTTCAGACATTAAGCATAAATAGTGCTAATTTATTTTCTGTCAAAATTTCAAAACTCTAGGCAATGTTAGGATTAATAATATACTTCAAATGGATATTCTAATTAAAATTCACATTTTCCCACATTTCGTGTTTATCATTAGTTTAAATAAGTTGGTACATTTTCTGTATTGAAAATTAACATGCAAGGATAAATGTCATTTTCACAAAACCTTTTTTTAGGATTTTTTTAATAGCATATATTAGTGACACAAAGGAGTCATAAAATACACCTCAATTTTAAGTGTCATCAGATTCCAGGAAGATTTCTCTTTAGGGATGTAACAGGAAGAGTTCTAATAGGAATATTGATTGTGAACATGAAGCATAAATGATCTTAACTTTATAAAGGATGTTACTGAGGAGTTGTAGCAAAGGATATCAGGACAGTTTGCTCTTTCATGGCCCAAAGAGATTTTACTACCTAATTCTCTGCATATGGATTCTCTGCATATGGAACAACTGTACATTTTCATGGTTTTCAAAACAGTTGTTCATTTTTCTAGCTGTTATACATTTGTTTATTGGCCATCAACCTTTCCCTTTACAGAATACATCTATGTAACAGGTGACCACATCCCTCTAAGGCCCACAGTTGTCATTCAGTCACAATATAAAAACAATAGGACAAAGTTGAGACGGATGCTTTCCTTCAACATTCTGTCAGACTTGCTGTTTATTCTTTCATTTTTCTCCATATCTGACCCCCAACATTTGACATGTTTTCCTTTTTTTTTACCAGTTACAATCTGATCCTAATAAAACATTCAAATCAAAGAGGACATCCACTTCTATCTCTCCACATCAGGTGACCCACATTTCTTGCACTTGGCAAGTGGTGAAAAAAATCTTGAAATGCAGAGATATATTTCCATCATGAAATATGTGTTTGAGAATTTTTGGCACCAAGTATTATTAATAGATTGATTTGGAATCACTTAAATTCAGAAACCAACATGGAAGATGTCTTGAATTTTATTGAAATGCTTGATATTCCCAGGAGTCTTTCATTATATATTTTTTTACATTTTCTATTCATTAATGTTTTCACACTTCTTTAAAATATATTTTCTCTAAAACATTCCATTATCTTAGATATATTCAGGCAGACACATTTCATTGAAAACCTGTGACTTCTGACTTGCTTGGTAGAAAAAATCAATTAAGATATACTTAAGTCCATTAATTTAGGATAAAAATTACAATAAATAGGGAAAGTATCCTTTTCTTGATTATATTATTTCTATTTTTTATTTTTTCATATATTTTTATTATAATTAATAGAAGTGTTACATTATATTCACCAGATAGAAGGTACATTACTTCACAAATATTGCTACCCTTTCTCATGTCATGGTCCCCATTTCTCTCCCTCCCCATCTTGATTTCCCCCTTCTCTATCCTATTTCAAATAACCAATTAAGCATATATAAAATATATCAGATAGCAAGGTGAAATATTGTAACAATGTGAGATAACCAAGGGACAGCAAAAGAGATGAGAGATAACATAGTACATTAAGGAAAACAATCACTCATTATATGGCTTTTGTTTCTATATCCTGGAGGTCCTTACATTTTTGAGAATTCAACTTCATGGATTTTGTTGCTAACATGAAACATAGTGATAAAAATGTGGTTCTAACTTTGGGCTCTCCTAGCAGAGATTTGCAATAGAGCAAAACCTTGATACAAAAGGCCATATAGTAGGATGCTAAATGAAAGGATCTCTAGGATATAGAAACAAAAGCCATATAATGAATGATTGTTGTTCTTAAGATACTATGTTATCTCTCATCTCTTTTGCTGTCCCTTGGTTATCTCATATTGTTACAGTATCTCACTTTGTTACCTGATATATTGGATATATTTGTATTTGGTTATTTGAAATTGGATAGGGAAGGGGGAAAACAAGGTGAGGGGTGGGGGGAGGGGGGAGGGAAATGGGGACCAAGACATGTGAAAGGGTATCAATGTATATGAATTAATGCACCTTCTATCTGATGAATATATTGTAACCCTTCTATTAATTACAATAAAAATATATTTAAAAATGTGGTTCTAAATACTGTATATTAGTGAAAAAGCATAATCTGATCTTTAACACTTAAAATATCACTATAATAAACAATACAAATATATGTGTCTTAACAATCTCATCATTTATTTATTTTTAAAATTTTATTGTATAGGTGATATTCAGAGGGGTTACAGTTGCATAAGGCAAGTAATAAGTACATGTCCTTTTGAATGTGGTCACCCCTCCCTAGTTCTCTCCTAGTATTTCTTCTCCCCACATCCCTTTCTGCCAGAGCCTCATTTCCAAAATAGTGGAATCAGGTTTCAATATTGAATTGGGTCACCCTTTGTGCCACCATTTCTATGCTTCCAATACCCCCCACACACACACATACACACAAATCAGATAAACTTATATATAAAACATAGGGTTCAAAACAAAAGAAACAACAGAATTGAAATAGCTACATAAAATTACAAGAAGGACAGGGAGTTTGGCCTAGTGGTAGAATGTTTGCCTAGCATGTACTAAGAACCGAGTACGATTCCTGGGTACCACATACGTTAAAAAAAATTTAAAAAAGGCGGAAGTGGTGCTGTGGCTCAAGTGGTAAAGCTCTAGCCTTGAGAAAGCCCAAGGACAGTGCTCAGGCCATGAGTTCAAGCCCTAGGACTGGCAAAAACAAAATAAAATAAAATTATAATAAGAAATGAAAAAGAGCCACAAAAGGTTCAACAAAATATTTTCCCTCCCATTTCGAGGCATTCGTTTCAATAAGAATCAGTTTATATGATCACATGGATGTAGCTCTTGGGATCATCTCCTAAGGATGTTTTCTGACATGAGCATGTATTTTTTGAACCTATAGAAGGAACTCTATGATGAAAACTTAAAATAACCTGCAAAAGGAAATTAAAGCATATTTAAGAAAATGGAAAACCTTCCATTTGTCCTACGTCATGAAAATGGCTATTTAAAAATTCAATTCAATACTGATAAATATCCCAACAATATTCTTCAATGATATATCAATGATATAGAAGAAACAATCCAAAAATTCATATAGGATGAGAGAAGATCCTTTATTAGAAAAAAAATCCTTACCAGGAAGAATAGTGCTGCAAGACTATCAATATCCAACACTTCAAACTCTATTACAAAGCCTTAGTAATAAAAAGTTTGACACTGTCACAAGAATAGGCCTGACGATCAATGGAATAGAATTGGAGATCCAGTAATGAACCTACACACCTATAGCCACCTAATCTTTGATAAGGGCACTAAGAACACAAGATGGAAAAAGACCGTCTTTTCAACAAATGGTGCTGGCAGAATTGGCCATAAAGGTACAGAAAAAGGAAGTTAGATTCTTACATATCACCCTGCACCAGAATCAAATCCAAATGGATCAAAAACCTCTATGAAATACCAGATACCCTGAAATTATTACAAGCAGTTATTGGGAAACTCTAGTGCTCCTTAGCACAGGTTGAAACTTCCTAAGACAAAATCCTTAATTACCAGAAATGAAAGACTAGGTAAATGAGATTGCATCTAATTGATGAATTTCTGCATAGCAAAACAGAAAGCACCACAGAAGGTGAGAAGATCTTCGGCGCTATGCATCAGACAAGGACCTCATTTTTAAAATTTTTGATACAACTGGCGTTTCCTATCAGATGCAGATTATAAAACCTATGATTTATTAATCCCATCAAATTTTGGTAATTTCTAAATTTGTAACTTTCTAACTTGATAATTTCTAGTGTTTGCATGTCTAACTTTGTGCATGGCTTGTCAAAGAATTCATGATTTGTATCATGAAACATGAAAAGATTTCATATATAGTAAAATAAATCCCATTCGTGCAACAAGAAATTATTAGAGGAGTAGATTGCACATACTTAAAGGAAATAATTCAATGAAGCCTTCAAGTTCGTAAAGAGAAAAGAAAAGCTACTGCAGCAGAGACAAGAATCTATCTGAAAGTGTTCACGCAGATCCCCTGAGAAAGAATAAGAGACAATCATACATGGAGTTTATTTAGGTTTGTTGTGGCATCCCAGAAAGCAGGACTAAGGAAGAATTAAACCAAGTGTAACGGCAGTTCTCACGCATGCATTCTTAGCTACTCAGGAGGCTGACATCTAAGGAATAGGCAACATACACACAGTGAAGAGCTTCACTCTCCGTGTCATTATGATATTCTCCAAAGCAGCTAATATGGAAAAACCTACACATAAAGTACATAATATATGAACACACAAAAATTATTATTCATCCTTTCGAAACAAAGAAACCTTCTTTTTGCATAACATGAAAGCATTCAAAGGAAGTGGAATTAGCCACAGACTCAGAAATAATATTTAGATATATCCTTAATATTTGTAAAATAATACTCCAAATGTATATACTTTACAAACTTTTGTGTGACAGTTAAGCATCAATGAATTTAAAGTCTCATAAAACAAAGAATAATAACTCCTTTTTATTCGAGAAAATAAAAATGTATGGTAATTTTTTACTAATATTTACAATGCTGCAATGGAAGTATTCATAAAGTTTCAATTCACCTTACCAAGCTTACCTCTCTTCTTTCATTTTACAGATATTATAATCTTATTTTTAGTGTAATTAAATTTCTCTATGTTTGTTCCCTAGATTGAATAACAATAGTGTAATCTGATCATGATAGAGAGATTGGAGTATTAAATTATAATTTGTTTCACTGAAAAACATCTTAATAATTAGGTTGTGTAAGTCATAAATCTTGGTATCATGCTTACCTTATTCCACTTTACACCAGGGATCTTTCAGATAGGTTTACTTTTCTCCATTCTTCATGCCTAAAATTTGCTCTATCATTCTGCACAGATCTTGAATCAGAAGCCTCACAATTAGGAAGAGAGTGTTCACATGAAAGCTTGATGTTAAAGGCCTCTCAAAGCAATTGAAGAATGTTTATGCAAACTAACTTCCTTCCATAGGATGACATGATAAAGATAGTTGTTCTAAAAACATTTCAGTAACTTCTATTCATTTAAAATACAAATTGAAAATCATTTTAGAATGAATGCAACATTTTATTATTTTCAAAGTTATGTTTTGCACATATCTGTACCTATATACATATATATGTGTAAGTATGCATGCATGCATGTGTGTATGTATGTATGTATGTATGTGTGTATATATACACATATATACATGGAACCAAAGACAATTCATAGAAAATTTAACATGTATATGTATGCATCTGTATGTTTATACAGATTTTAGATGAATGCTCATATAACAACACAAACACACACATGTTACATACATTCATACCTATATTCACTTATAACCTCATTAATACAGCTTGAGCATATATATACTATTTAACTGTAATGATTGGCACATTCTTGTTTGAGATAAGGGCCCATAAATTATTTTATTTTTGCTTTACTCTAAATACTCTGCAATAATCATGTTTTATGCAATTTAATATGGTTATATGTATATGAATTAAATATATATGAACAAAAATATAAGAATTTGTTTGAATAGAGATACATTAAATTTAAATCATTGAGGTAAGCAAACAACAATAACAATAGCAATAAATTATGATCACATAAATGTGGCAATAGCACATTCTCCTAGATATCTACTGTAGATATACTATGAATTTGATTCTTCTTACATATCAAATCATAAAAATTCAATTATAAAATTATTAACCTGTCAGATCCTAGGAGTATAGGTTCACAAGTGAAAATTGTGTCTATTTTCTCCTGTGTCCATTCAAAAATGTCAATTGGATTACAATATGTAAGGTCCTTACTGCATTGCTGTCTTATGAACAATGATAGGTATTATTAACCTATCTGATATGTTTCATGACCATTGTGCTACAGAATAATATTCAATATTTTGAAACTAAAAAAGTTGATTTCCCAATAAGATAAATTATTTCTAAGAGGAAACAATTCTTTTGAAAAAGTAGAATGACAAAAAGGAATGATTGGAAACAAATGCCAAAACCTGCAGTTTCTGTTACATGAGCTTTGATCTTGATTATATCTTTAAAAGATTAACATTCTGTGTAGGAGGCTCCTTTTTGGGTAAAATCTTTCTATGTTACAATTACTCATGGGGAAAACTTATATGAGCCCTACAGAAAGAAAACCTGTTTGTGATATATTTAAATAAGCTATTATTTGGAGAAATCTTCTAAAAACAAGAATGTTTTTAGAATGTACATTGTTCAGAAAAAATATTTTAACTACCTCTTTAAAATTCTACCATGAAATAGAATAAAAAAAAGGTCCTAAATCAAAACTTAGAAATATGGAGGAGGATATGCATTGTTTAACTAGCTTCTATAAAATTAATATTGTAACATTATTGTTACAAAGAATGATATTGATTTTTTTCCAAATTACTTATCTGCTGTATTTATTGTGTCAGTTCCCAAATTTATTTTTCTCAGAATTCCAATAAGAACATATTAATTAGATGCTATTTAAAGTGAAAGTGAAGCAATATGATTTAATTATACTAAAGTTATAACTGAATACCAAAACCAAGTTGACATTTAAAGGCTCTATATTTGCTTGCATTTGAAAAATGTCACACAATCTAAATTGTAATTTATCAACATATGCCGCTTTAGTCTTCTTGAAAAAATCTTTAGTTGTGTGTTTTTTACTGTGTGAGATACTTATTAATCAAAATAATAGTTCAGTTTGTTTTCTATATTATTGTTTTCAATAATATTGTTTTCAGTATTTCAATATTACCTTTAAAATGCATGGATTCTCATAAGCATTGCTTGATTTTTACACACAGAAATAATATTTCACATCTTTTTTACATGTGATAGTTTCTTTTGCAAGTAACTTTTAATTTATATATTCTTTTCCTATTTCATAACAAAGGATTATAGGCACTAAGACATGAACCACATTTACAATGTGGATTTCAAAGATAATACTTTATTCTTTTCTTGAACTTGCCTCTTCATGTTTAAATCTGTGGGTCCTGGATTCTAAATACAAAGATAGTAAACTTCCAGGTCCTTCCCCTCATCTATGCCTGGGAAGGATTATTATTGTTCAAGGTTGACAATGTTAAATTTCATAAACAAGGAATATTAGCACAATGATAATTCTCTGAGCTGTATATTTGTGTTTTATGCTTATTTCCTATACAGAAAAATCAAAAAGCAGTAAAAGCTGCAGGAGACATTTGCATGTATTCAAAGTAAGTCCAACCTGAAAGAATAGAAACTCTGAAGGGAAATATTTTGGCAACATGCAAACCTCCCAAGACCTAAACTTGGCATTTCTCTGCATTGAATTTGTCCCTCATTCAGCCTGAAATACTCTTTTTCTACTACTTGATTATAAACCATGAAAGAAAAAAAAACAGATGCTGGAATTGGAGAAATAATAATTGAATTGCAAATTTAAACGTAAGCTATATTTACTTAATCATAGTTCTTTCTTTGTGAAAAACTATACTATTTCTGATATTACTACAAATATAATTTGCATAATACTGCATTTAAATAGACATATCAGAGTTTCACATCCTTGGCTTTTCATGGCACTCATCAACCAAATAAACTACTCTTTGGACCTTTGAACATGTATTGATATTTTATATATATATTTTTTATTGTAATTAATAGAAGGGTTACATTATATTTGCTAGATAGAAGGTACATTAATTCACATACATTGATACCCTTTCTTGTGTCTTGGTCCCCATTTCCCTCCCCCCACCCCACCCCACAAAAGCCATATAATGAGTGATTGTTGTCCTTAATGTACTATGTTATCTCTCATCTCTTTTGCTATCCCTTGATTATCTCATATTGTTACAGTATCTTACTTTGTTATCTGATATATTGGATATATTTGTATTTGGTTATTTGAAATTGGATAGGGAAGGGGAAAACACGTATTGATATTTACTGCAGAAGTAAACATGAAAGTAGAAAATAAAAACTCTTAAAAGAATGAAACTTAGCCAGGTGTGGTGGCTCACACCTGTAATCCTAGCTACTCAGGAGGCTGAGATCTGAGGATCAAAGTTCAAAGCCAGCTCTGGCACAAATGGACCTGAGACTCATCTCCAGTTAACCTCTAGAAAATCAGAAGTGGGACTTGGCTCAAGGATAGGGTAGTAGCCTTGAGCTGAAGAACTCAGAGACACCGTCAGGCCCAGTGGTAGGGTGGTAGCCTTTTATCTGAAGAGTTCAGGGACAGTGCCCAGGCCAGAGTTCCAGCCCCATGACCCACAAGAAAAAAGAATGAAACAATAAATTCAATAAAAAGGGAGAAAATGACCACTATTTGACAAGAACTGTACTCAATACCTTACTTATTTAATTGTAAAACCTCTTTTTATCACCATTACAATAATATAAAAATTTCATAAATGGATAAATTAAAAATGAAAAAAAAAATAAGATGGAAGACATGGTTCAACCAAGAGAACATTTGTAGAATAAGTTTGAGGACCTGAATTTGCAACCCAATAAGACACACACACACACCTTCAGAAAAAAAGAATTAGCATACAAACAGAAAAAAATGCACATAGAAGTTATCTAAGAGATAAGTAAATGACAAATCTATGGTTTAAAGATAATGTCATGTTGTGAATTCATAGACATAACTTAGAAAAAGCACACAATCCAAATATAAGAATTATTGGAAGCAAAGATAAAGTATAATACCCACAGTCTCTTTAACTTGCATCATGACAAAAATGTGCTTTTATTGAAAACTTCCCTTTATTGGATATACCTCATATTTCAGAGGTCATATCTCTGCAGCGTTCATTATAGGGGTCATAATATACATTTGAGTTGTAAAAACAGGTATGTGGCTATGGGAGTATTATTTTATTGATATTATTATTTAGGAAGCTTAACAGGAAATAATGATATTCTTCAAGACAACTGGACTCAATCGAAAAGTAAAATAGAAATGAGGAAATAAGTGCAATAATACAATAATAGCAAGCTATAGGTGTACATATAGAAAAGGCAACAATGTGCAAACTCGTTCAACCACTATGGAAAGCAGTATGGCAGTTCCTCAAAAGACTAAACATAGAGCTCCCCTATGACCCAGCAATTCCACTACTAGGCATTTACCCAATTGTCCAGAAACAAGGACATACTAAATCCACTAGCATAACAATGTTCAGTGCAGCACTATTTACCATAGCAAAGATATGGAAACAACCCAGATGTCCCTCAGTTGATGAGTGGATCAACATGATGTGGTATTTATTCACAATGAAATTCTATGCTGCCATCAGAAATAATGACATCGCCCCATTTGTAAGGAAATGGAAAGACTTAGAAAAAAATCATATTAAGTGAAGTAAGCCAGACTCAAAGGAACATAGGCTCAATGGTTTCCCTCATTTGTCATAATAAGTAGAAACCTTGGGCTCTCCTAGCAGAGATTTGCAATAGAGCAAAACCTAGATACATAGGCCATACAGTATGATGCTAAATGAAAGGACCTCTAGGATATAGAAACAAAAGCCATATAATGAATGATTGTTGTTCTTAATGTAGTATGTTATCTCTCATCTCTTTTGCTGTCCCTTGATTATCTCATATTGTTACAGTATCTCACTTTGGTATCTGATATATCAGATATATTTGTATTTGGTTATTTGAAATTGGATAGGGAAGGGGGGAAAACAAAATGAGGGGTAGGGGTGGGGGGGAGGGAAATGGGGACCAAGACATGAGAAAGGGTATCAATGTATGTGAATTAATGCACCTTCTATCTGATGAATATATTGTAACCCTTCTATTAATTACAATAAAAATATATGAAAAAATATAATAAAATAAAGGGAAATGATTCCCCACCAAAAAAAAGAAAAGGCCACAATGTAATGTCACACTACCCTTCACAGTAAGAAAAGTGGGGGTATTTTTAAAACATTTAAAAATTTATGCCGACAAGAGCTAAGTTCGTTATTTTTTGAGGGGAAGGGGGGTGAACTCATGGCCTGAGCACTGTCTTTGGGCACATTTTGCTCAAGGCTAGTGCTTTGCCACTTGAGCCACAGTGCTACTTCTGGCTTTTTCCCAGCCCTGAAAACTAAGACATTAAGGCACTCTTAAAAGTTGAATTCCAAATTCATCAAGGAGCTCCAAGAAAAGGCTGGTCGTATTACTTCTTTTGGCTTTGGAAAAGCATAAGGAGTAAAAGGAAAATCCTTCCAAAACCGGAAAAAAAGAAATTTAGAAAAAGTTTATTTATTTATTTATTTTGTCCAAAGGATTAGAAAGTCGAGCATGGCCATTTAGAATTTCTAGTATTACAAATGCAGTTGAATTCAGATTTACCTGTTAGAAACTTTCAAGAATTTTCATAGCATTCTTATATTAAGAAACTTTTGTCTGCTTCCAGGGAAGGAAGAGGAAGCTGATGCAAGTGCCATCTTCACTTTAAATACACAGTATTTGAAAGAAAGAGAACTGACTGGTAGATTAGTCCCTTTGCACTTTTCAATGTGCATCAAATCTAGTTAGTAGCATCATTTGGGAGAAGAGAATTTCCCTGTGGTATAAATGTGCATAATCTGCCCATTCAAAGGAAGGTCGAGGAAAACAAAGAAATACTATCAGGCCTTCAAGACTTTATATTTAGTCTATGGGAGATGCAGATCCGAAATTATGTTAGATATAACATGGGACTCTAGGACTTGTGATACATTGATCGTTATTACACAAATATATACAGCTAATCTCCATTACTCATAAACATTTTATTTACTAATCTATTTTCTAGAATTTGTCACTCTAACATCAACCCTCACAGCATGTTCACAGACATTCATAAAACTGTAAAATTAGAGAGCTGGCTTATACTCATATGGCATGCTGGAGATAAACAGGGCAAAATTCTAGCTTTTCTGTTGAGATATTACATGATAAAAATGCATGTCTTTTACAAGGCGTAACTAAGAACTCCTTCTGGAACTTGAATATTTTTGGTGATTTTACTGTTGAAGATTGCCTCCTATTGTAGTGATCAAGTATCATCCTATGTTCAGTGGTATGAGTTTATGATATGACTTAAGGCTTGTGTTAGGTCGTCTTTGTCCACAGGTAAGTAACACAGCTAATGTGAAAGAGTTCAGCGTTAATTAGTTAACAGTGCATGTTCTGTTGCTTCATGTAGGAAGATACATAAAATGTTTATGTATTGATAAGTGAGTGAATAGTCAACAATGCTGAGTCAAAGAATGTCTTGGGAAACCCATGTTGTGCTTCACCTAGAAGAAATGGTTTAGTTTTCACTCGCTCAACAGACAAGGCAACTTCCTAGAAAGAGAAAGTATGATGAGAGGAAATTGTCCAGCTATGTGCTGACTATATACAAGCCCCAGCCTAATAGAAGAAAATGCTTTCCAACTCAATGTTATTTAAAACATGGTATTTTAAAATTATATATTATTGGTGGTGTGATGTACAGAAGGGTTAAAACTACATTTATCAGGTAGTAGGTACAATACTCCTTGAACACTGTTAGCCTTTCCCATGTTTTTCTTCCACTTTCACTCCCCCCACACACTCCCACTTGTCTTATTTTTACCTTACTTTCCAATTTTCAAATACACAATAAGCATACATACAATATGCCAAGTACCAAAGTTAGGTACAGTGGCATTTTTATACCTGATTTCCACAATTAAAAGTGCAAATAAATTAACAATACATGAAACCATAATCAAATAGGAAAATTTGACAAAATCATTTTGTAGTTGAATTACTAAATTAGTAAAAAGACCAGAGAGATGATAGAAATATTTTATCAGAATGTAGCACATATACAAAGACAAAAGAGATCCCCTCTGATAGATTTGTTAAAGGATATGAGGACAAGAAACAATGGATTAGGTGCATTTCACTAATTTCAATGGTATAAAAAGTGAAAATGAAGTATTAGACATAGAAAATTTGCTTTCAAATGAATAATTTTCTTATTTATTATTATTATAAAAATAACAAAGTCAATGACAAAGCACTAAGTTAACCTAAATAAAAATCAATATGCACTATGAAAACAACATAAACAAGAAAGAATTGATCATCCCAGGCTTATAAAAATGCAAATAGTTTAAATAATGTTTATGCACAAATTATACCTTAAAGGAAAAGCTAGAAGGTAAGACTGGTAGAGAGAAGATGAGAATAGAATGGAAGGAGAAAATGGGAGAAAAAAGAGAGAAGAGAAAACATTTAAATAATTAAAGATTATAAATTGCTCAATTCAAAGTGAAGGTAAGTTGTACTTATCCTAGTAGCTCAGAGAAATCCAAGTGGGATAAAACAAAATGAAAGATAGCACACTACATGCTGAAAATCCAAAATAAAATGAAAACCATATAGGCAGAAAATTAGAAAAGAAATATTACTAAAAACTACAAATAATAGATTAGTCTTCAGAAATGAAATATATGATTTCTTGCACATAAGAGGGGAGAAATCTGTAAAATTAGGTATACATTATAAACTAAAGTACCTCACAGTTTAAGACTTATTTTAGAAGAATAGAGTTAAGTCCAGTATAAAAGAAAACTGGAGTTTGTGGATTATAGGACTAAAGCATTAGCCTTGAATAAAAGAGCACAGGACAGAGTCCACACCTGAGTTTTGTCCATAGAACCAACAGAAAGAAAAAAAAAGAATGAAACCAATGAAACTATGTGTTGATTAGATAACCCCACAAAATAAAAGTGAATATCTTTATGCATTTACTATTTTTCTATTTCCTAAATTAACTTTATTTAAATTAATAAATTAATTTATATCCTAAATTAAAACAGTTGCAAAATCCAAACCAATATAAAAGTTTGTATTAAGAAGGTAAAATCCATACCCAAAATAGGAAGATAAAATTGAAATTACTGAAGCAGAGTCTAGTAATCATATTTGTAATTGAAGCAGAAAGAGAAAATGTGTTTGGAATATTCAAATAAAGGTCTAGGTATGTAGTGGGGAGTTTGGCCTAATTGTAGACTGCTTGCCTAACATACACGAAGACCCGGTTCAATTACCACATACATAGAAAAAGCTGGAGGTGTTGCTAAGGCTCAAGTGGTAGAGCTCTAGCCTTGAGAAAGTCCATGGACAGTGCTCAAGACCTGGGCTTAAGGCCAAGACTGGCAAAAAAAAAAAAAAAAAAAAAAAAAAAGATCTAAGATTCATTAGACTTTTCTTACATAAATGGAAAATACACATTAAATATTTAGGAGAATGTAAGCTGAGCCAGTGGTCTGTATTCAACAAAACTTCTAACTTATTATAATATAAAGTATGGGAAAAAAATCTTACCATAAATTCTTACCTTGAATTTCTTACCATGAAATTAGATAAGTGAAATGTGGAACTTGTTTAAAGAATCCATTAAGGAACAAGGTAAAGAAAACAACAAAGGAAAGGACTGTAAAATAATCAATCATGATAAATGTTAAATGTTATTTATTTACATGGAAACACACAATAGTAACTATAAGAATGGCAGTTCTGCAAAAGCCATATGAGTGATTGTTGTACTATGTTATCTCTCATCTCTTTTGCTGTCCCTTGGTTATCTCATATTGTTACAATATTTCACCTTCTTATCTGATATATTTCATATATGCTTAATTGGTTATTTGAAATTGGATAGGGAAGGGGGGAAATCAAGATGAGCCGGGAAGGAGGCGGGAGGGAAATAGGGACCATGACATGAGAAAGGGTATCAATGTTTGTGAAGTAATGCACCTTCTATCTGGCGAATATAATATAACCCTTCTAGTAATTACAATAAAAATATATGGAAAAAAAGAATGGCATTTCTGAGCAGAGTATGAGATTATCTTGAACTTTAAAAAGTATCGATTGCCTCGTGCAAGTGGCTCAAGCCTTGTGACTCCTAGTTGCCCAATAAACATAGGAGGGTTTAAAGGTTGAGAAAGGTATATAACTCAGTCATCATCCAAGAAACCAAAAATACAAAATAGAGATGATGATCTCAAAGATTTATGGGTAAGCTTTCCCTCAAATAGACTAAGTCCACCTGACCTTTAAAGGGTACGTACCTACAAGGTTCTTGAGAATTGCATATCAGCAGAGATTTAGCCAACTTGGATGGAAACATAATGAGTGTAAAACAAAGAGGTTTCTAGACTTCCATAATTCTACTAGAAGAAAATTTGGCTAATGAAAAACATTCAGATGCCAACTTGTACTATGCTTCATGAAATATTAATTAAGGTTTGGATGACTTAACAAATGTTTATTTCATATATCATGCAAAGTCTAGGCAGCAATTATACTTTTGAGAAACAGCTTAAATCTTAGCCAAAATCTATCTATAATCTTTTAGCTCTGAGCACAGGCAATTATATAGATTTTATCTAGCAAGCCTCAGGAGAAATCCTGCCCTGACACAGAAGACACGGTATAGAGGCAACAACCAATGCATTGAGATTTCTAAAGATTTTTGCAATTCAGGATCTGGTTTTCTAGCCTACCAAGCTTTTGTGGATATCTGCATTTTGATCCTACGCCCTTCTATTTAGAGGCATCAACAATCAATATTGTGCCAAGATCCATTTAAATATTTCTGGAGAGATCCCAATATGTGGTGGAGACAAAGAAACCCGAAGACAAGTTTAGTTTCATCTCCTCCTCCTCCTGCTGCTCCTCCTCCTCCTCCTCCTCTTCTTTCTCCTCCTTCTCTTCCTTATCCTCCTCCTCCTCTTTCTCCTCCTCCTCTTCTTTCTCCTCCTCCTCTTCCTCAACCTCTGCCACCTCTTCTTCCGCATCCTCCTCTTCCTCCTCCTCCTCTTCTCCTCCTCTTTCGGATCTTCTCCCTCCTCCTCATTTTCTTCTCTAATTTTATTTTACCTATCTATATATGGATTAAGAGAGCAATCAGACTCAATATTTTATCACTCTTGTTCTTAAAACTCTTCTTCATCAGTCAATTTTTATGAGCATTATTGTTCGATTTTCCATCTATATTTTTTAACCATCTTTGCTCTCCTTTACACTCTCTGTTCACTCTTTCCCCTGCCACTAACACCAACTCCCCAAAAAGGACATTTAAACTCTCTGATTTTTAGTTTATTTATCTGAAATGATTTCATCTTGGAATTTCACTCAAGCAAATATCTTATCTTAATCAGATTGATATTATATACATTTTACCCTGTATGTTTTATGTATATGCTTATATTGTAATTCTACCATCTATATATGAGAATGTTGTAAGGAAACTCAGTGGTGAGAAATAGAAGCCACTACTTAAGATTTCAAATTATGAGGTCTTTTTGGTCAGCAAGAGAACTTCTGATAGTCTCTTATTCCAAACACCACAGCCTCAGATGGAGCTAGCACAAAGCTTACATAATCCAAAACTATATAAGGTATGGGGAACTTATCTTAACAAAAGTGTTACATATAAGTATAAAGCAAGCCAGATGAAGACACTCACACCTGATAGAAAAACAAACCATCTAAGGAAATAATCAGGGAAAATCAAGGCCAATTATCTAGGGGAAGCATAGACCCCAGTCTCCTGACATCAAGGAAAAAAAAAAGTAATATTTATTTTTCTTTGTAACTTGGATTATGTGTCCTAGTATGATGGTCTCTGAATCTAAAAACCTATAATTTTCCTGAGAAACATCACAATTATATTGTTCTTTTTCATTCTTTTTCAGTTCCTTTTCTTTTCTTTTTCCAGTTATTTGGTGTCTTGAACTCAGGGCCTTGGAGCTGTCCCTGAGCAATTTGCTCACGGCTAGTGTTCCACCACTTCGAGTCTCAGCTCCACTTCTGGATTTTTAATGATTAATTGGAGGTAAGAGTGTCTACCGCCTTTTCAATCTCTCTGGCTTCAAAACCCAATCCTTAGATCTCAGTCTTCTGAGTAGATTGGACTACAGATATGACCTATCAGAGCCTGGCTATATTATTATTTATGTATTAATAATAATTCATGCTCAACACTGCTGTTAGAGTCTTTCTCAACATTAAAAAATTCACCAATACAAAGAAGCATTAAAATATCATTGACAGGTATTTACCAGCAATAAAATACTATTAATGACATGACCAACATAATCAATCAGTTTTCGGGAGGCTAGTGTTCTTAGTGGAAATTTGTGTAGGAGTTAGAAATTATGTGTTAAGAACCAGGATCTTGAGGAGAGAGATAAGGAAGGGGATAAGGGAGTGAGTATAAGGACCACAGGAACACAAAATACTACTCTGTAAGCATATAAATTAAAGTAGGTTGATATCCTCAAGGCTTGCAAAGGGATAGAAAAGATAAGAAAAAGAAAGAACTAGAGCCAATAAAAAGGAAATTAAACAGAAGGAAAAAAGAAGATATAAATTATAAAATGAGATAAAAGAATAATGCCATTGAAATTTGACAATTGATATGAAATACTGTTGAAATATACTTATTGAGTATTGCATTCCTATAAATTGTTCTAAAGAAGTTATCATGATCCTTTCAAATATATACATTCCTGTGCATCCTATGATATTATAAAATAAAGATGGACTGTTTCATCTTATATAAATATGAATAAATGTGTATACAGTTACTGTCATGTGTCAGTATATAAAATTCCAAAGCTATTTTACCCCAAAGATATATAAACAGATAGATAGAAAGATATAGCTAGGTAATTATACAGTTCTAAATACACCTTTGGCAATATATTCAGCTTTGCCTGGTTGAGTGCATTTCCAAAATCATCTACTTCTAATTATCTACTACTTGCTTATATGTTTATCTAAAATTAACAATGTGTCATTGTGTTAGGAAAAAATGGCTTTAGAAGTAACACAATTAGGGATGGGAATTTGGCATAGTGTTAAGTGTACTTGCCTAGCATGCATGAAGACCCAGGTTTGATTCCTTGATATTACATAGAAAAAAACAGAAGTCAGGCTGCTGCTCAAGTGGTAGTGTTCTAGCCTTGAGAAAAGAAGGATATTGCTCAGGCCTTGAATTCAAGTCCCGGGACTGGCAAAAAACAAGTGCAATTAGAAATCAAAAGGTACAAATATACAATATATATATATATACATATATATTGCATAAACATTGTAATCGAATCTACATATTGAACAACATGGAAAAGACCATGTTACACTATGTACTGTTGTCAAAAAAGTTTGCAATACTTTTAATAGGAAAACTGTAGTAAAAATTCAAAAATCAGGGCCAGGGAGTTTAGCCTAGTGGTAGAGTGCATGCCTAGCCTACAAAAAGACAAAAGTTTGATTCCTTAGTGCTACACACATAGACAAAGTCAGAAGTCGTGCTATGGCTCAAGTGGTAGGGCTCTAGCCTTGATAAAGGCCAAGAACAGTGCTCAGGCCCTGAGTTCAAGCCCCAGACCTGGCAAAAAGAATTCAAAAATCATGTGTTTTTTTTTTCAATAAAATCAGTATAATGGAATAGATTACCCAAAAATTTAGACTGATATTTTACATTGATTTTTTCTTCTTTAGAGAATGAGATATATTTCCATAGTAAGCTTACAAGGTTAGAATTTTAAGGTCTCAAACAAATGAATTGACTTTTCATATTACATTTTCAATTCTTGTACTTACAATTTCTATATTTGCTCACCATACAGGCATCATTCCAATTTTATAAAAGTTTAAACAATAAGATTAGGATGATGAAAAACTGGAAAAAAATTCTTTCCTTAAATAAGAATGTAGAAAGAAATTTATTTTTTCTTCAAAATGTGTATAACCCATTTATGAATATATTTGGCTGATGTACAGAGAAAAAAATCTGATTTACCCTGACCACAAATGATAGCTTCCATTCAGCAATGGTGCAGGTTGAATCCCTGTGCATTAAGAAAGATGATTAATTTACAAATTTCTTTTCTGTAGTAAGTAGGCTTAAAAACAAATCAAAAGATTTCCAGGAAGAATACCATATTCTCATAAAAGTCTCCTATAATTATATACAAAAGTTACGTATGCATAAGAACAATGATTAAGTGAGTTCAACAAGTAAAAATGTTCAGTTTTCTATTTCTGAGTTAATAAGATAAAATAGATGTCAATAAAATTAAATTTTAAATAAGATTAAATTAAAGAATTAATATTATACTTGTTTTATTATTTCTCTTTTCATTTCTGCTTTCATGAGAAGCAGGAGAAAAGTTTTACTTACATATATATAGTCATTTCCACATGAAGAATAAAATGCTTAAATTATTGTGAGAATTAAATTTTCCACAAAATCTACTGGGAAAAAGTAAAGTAAATTTATGTTCCAAAATTTTCAAAATGCTAATATTGAATTTAATAGCTAAAAAGAAAGTTTATTAGAGGCTGAGTAAGACCATCAAGTTACACATGCTTTGAACAACTGTCATCTTTGCACAATCTTCATAGTTGTAAATTCTTTCACAATTTCTATGATGTGTAGTGATTTATGAGGGTGTATTGACCCCAATCCAAACAGAGCAAGAAGATAATATTATTAAGGTATGTGAAATGGAAAACTATTATGAGGAAAATGCTTTTGGTTTCTTAATAGAGAATTCCAAAGGAAATAAATGCTAGATTTAGTATTCAATGTGAATTTTTAAATCATATTTGCTATAGTTTTGTTTAAATATTGTCTAAATTATATAAATATAATTTTTATGTCTAAGCAAACATATTAATATATATATATGTTTTCACATATAGGAGCATAATAAATTATAGACTACATCCTGGATTTCATAGCCTAGTGCTTTTATGTTGGCATATATTCAAAATTTGTGCTTAAATTTATTGTGATGAAAGTCATTTGTACATTCCATGAGAAAAAGCTCAGGTACTATTTTGGATTAAAAGATACTACTCCAAAAGAGTCCATGTATAGGTCCTTTTAAAGGAGAGCAATACTTAACAAAAGCTTTTCAAAATAGCAAGTCTTTGTGGAAAGTGACCAAGAATTCTTATGTAGTATACTTATGCAATTATACTGCAAGGTTAAAAATGTAGATGAAAATATACCACCGCACAAAAAATTGAATCTCTCAAAAACAAATCCTGAAAGAAAGCATTCCATTAAAAGGTGGGTCAAAGACTTAAAGAGAGTCTTCTCTGAAGAAGAAACAAAAATGGCCTATAGACACATGAAGAAATGCTCAACATCTCTGGTCATAAAAGAAATGCAAATCAAAACAACTCTAAGATTCCACCTCACTCCAGTTAAAATGTCCATGATCAAGATATCTAATACCAGATGTTGGTGGGGATGTGACCAGGAGGGATCCATACTACACTGCTAGTGGTAGTGTAAATTCATTCAACCACTTTAGAAAGCAGTATGGCATGGCAATTCCTCAAAAGATTAAGTATAGAGCTCCCCTATGACATAGCAATCCCACTCATTGGCATTGACTCAAATGCCCAGAAAAAAGGACATACTAAAGCTACTATCACAATGATGTTCATCACAACATCATTTACGATAGCTAAGATATGGAACCAACCCAGATGTCTCTCAGTAGATGGAGGAATCAAGAAGATGTGGTATTTATACCCAATGGAATTCTATGTTCCCATCAGAAAGAATGATATCGCCCCATTCCTAAGGAAATGAAAGGACTTGGAAAAAATCATATTAAGTGAAATAAGCCAGACTCAAAGGAATATAAGCTCTAAGGTTTCCCTCATTTGTTATAATTAGTATCCATTTAGGGTTCTCCTAAGAGAGGATCACAATAGCTCAAAACCTATGTACGTAAGGTCATACAGGATGAGACTAAACGACATGAAACAATAGGTTCATTTTTTTGTGATTGCTCTTCTTCATGTACTATGCATATACTATGTTACTGTCTCTGAATTTGTATACTGGTATACTGTATATACACTTATTTGTTTATTTGAAATAGGGAAGGGAAGGGGGAAAACAAGATGACTGAGAGGGGTGGGGGAAAGGCAAATGGGAACAAAACTTGAGAGAAGGCATATCAAGGTTCAAGAAGTATTGTACCCACCATCTGGATGTAACTGTAACCCCTCTATTCATTATCCTGACAATAAAAAATGTACTGGACACTTTATAAAATATTCAGAATTTTGTTCACATTAAAATAAATGTATTTATAAATACAAAAGGTGATGACGTCTAAATAGAAAAGGTGATAAGGTCTAAGTCAGGGTTTTAGGAGGAAGGAAGAAAAAAATATATTTAGATTTATGACTTTATCCAATAGCAAGGTTAGCTGACACAAGCTAAACAAAAGTGCAATTGCCATGAATCTGCCTTGAACAAGATCTATTGTACCTTTCCTTGTTACACTATATTTTAGCAGACTTTTCAAAACTGAATTTTGTGGGGAAATTAAATATACACATTAAGTTTTCAAATTTTTCTTCTGATGGTTATTATAAATAAGAAGGTTTTAATAGCCAAAAGTTAAAATACTTTTTAAAAGTATCATGACTAAGTCTCACTTGTTACTTTGAAAGAAAGCAACAGAGAATTTTGAGGTAGTATCTATATCATTCAACTTTTTTTCTAAGATCAAATATGTGAGTCTAACACATGCTATTTATTTTGTTATAATTTTTAAGTCAGTGTGACATTTACATTCATGATGTCAGGATGTCTACATTAAGTTTACCCCAAATTAGCTGCATTTTACATAGCATTGTCTTTTGAGAAGCTTAAGTAATAAATGCTTTGTCATGTATGTAAACTAATCTAAAGAAATTTTTTCTTAAAAGATTTGTTGCAGAGAGGAAGATGGCGCCGAGACAATAGGGACGCTGCTTAGCTTTCTCTGACAAAAAGAGAGAACCAGGGAGTGCCACGAGCCAACTTTCTAAAGAAATCCACAACAACAAACTCAAAAAGCAACGGAGAAGGACTCAAACCGGAAAAGAAATCGAGATAAATCTCACATCCAACTTTCTCAAAGAATTCGGAACGCGAGGACCCCTCCCCCACCTCTAGCCCAAAGCCGCGGAAAGCCGCACCAGACCAAGCTGCGAAAAGCGGCTTGAGCTGGCACCGGCTCCACGCGGGGAAAGCGGGGGCGGGCACGGGCTCTAATCCATGAAAAGCGGTGGCAGTGGAGGGCACCAGGCTGGGAACCCAACAGCTGCAGAAACCAGCACAGAACCGGGCCAGCGAACGGTGGAAGGAGCGGAACCCAGACGCGGAACCAGACAGCAAGCTGCAGAACCCAGACGCAGAACACAGGCGGCGGCGGAGACCCGAGGGGAGTGAAAGACTCCCCACCACCATGGAGCATCCGCAGACAGACGCAGAGGCTTGAGTAATACAGTGCATCCCCAAACACATCGGGAAAGCGGAGCAGGTGCCAAGCAATAGAACTTAACTCAGACCCCAACACACCGCTCTGGGAAAGACTGGCAGGAGCAGGGGGCAAGGAATTTAGAATCCTGTCCCTCCCCTCAACAGCCCCCTCCCTCAGGCCATTGACTGGAGATTGACAGGCAGGCTACCCATAAGACCCAGCACCTCACCAAGGGAGGCGGGGCTGCCCCAACTCCCACCCACCCAAGGGGCTCAACCCCCGGCCCTCTGACTGGAGACTGACAAGCGGGCGGACCCTAAGACTCAGCACCCCACCAGGGGAGGCGGAGCTGTCCCAGCTCCCACCCACCCACCAGGCTCCTCACCCAGGCCACTGGATCTGGAGAGTGGAGGACTTTGGGACCCTGCCTTACAAAAGTGGGTAGGGGGTGCGGGTAAATAGGAGCCAGCATCTGCCCCCCCTCAATTCTCGAGCGGGGCATCCTCCAGCTGGGAATACTGAGCAAGACACCACCGAGGGACCCCCCCCACAGTCACAGACTCTGACAAAGCAGTGGAAACACATCAGGGATCTGAAGGGCCAACCAGCAGCCAAGCTCTCCTTCTGAGAACCAAAAAGGCGCTGCTCCACCCTTGGAGCCCACATCCCCAGCTGGGCCCCGCCCCTGGGAACACAGGAGCCTCCTGCTGGTCCTGCAGAGAGCTCCTGAAACTCTCAATCCCCAGACCCTTGGCTTGGGGCCGCCCCTGGAAGCAGCACAGGAAAACATCCGCCAACCTCGCTCAGAAGCTCGCAGATCCATCCCATGGTCCACAGTGAGGCCACTGGTTGGGCTAAGAGCTAGTCGCGCAGCAACACATAAGTTTTATTCTAATACTTTCCAAATACTCTACCTACTTACCCCCTGACCTCTCTCATTCTATTTTTCTATCTCTGGACCTCTGCTCCTCTTTCAACCCTTATACTGCATGGATCTACACTTGATGGCTGTTGAGCAACATTGTATATCTAGGTGTTTAATTATCCTCTAGGCTCAGAGGGACTTAAAGACAATAGAGATTGGATTGAGAGGCTTATTGTTTTGAATATAAATTGCTTATCAGTGAAAAATTAGACTAGTCGGTAACTGCACGAAAAGAAAGAGTGATAACACCAATCAAAACTCGTGAACATCTAGAGTCTGCCAGCTACAGAGGTCTAGGTTGGTTATATCTGAAAAACTATAATCGTGTTTAGTATAAATCTTGCTCCCATTTTCAAATGGGCAGAACAAGAAACTCAAGAAAAATGTCAAACCAAGAAACAACACCTCCCACCTCCCCCACCCAATGTAAACAGCCAATGGAACAGTCACTGGCAAGCCTAGAGGAGAGTCTTCCAAGTGCTGTAGAAATGCAATTGATAAACATCATTAATGAAAAATGTGAAAATATAAAGAAAGAGATAAGGGAGGAAGCCATAGCTGAACAACAGGAAACCATAAACAAGGTGATAAGTGAAAAAGAAGGAGCCATAAAGGAAGCCATAATAAAGGCTGTTCAAAGAAAGATGGATGAATTCATAGAATCCACACACAAAAAGGTGACCGAACTCCAGTAAATGTTCAAAGAAAATAAAGCTACTGAGCTAACCACTCAAATGGAAATCAAGGAGCTAAAGAAATCCATACATGATCTAAAAGAAGAGATGCAAGGCATCAAAAATGAGCAATTAGTAGCAAGGGAGATGAAAAATAAAGTAGATAGCTTTGATAGCAGGTTAGACAATGCAGAGGAGAGAATTTCCGGGGCTGAAGATAATTTAGTTATTATAGAGAAAGAACAGAAAATGAGTCAATCCAAATCTAGGAAAAATGAGAGAGCGCTTCAGGAGGTCCAAGATACAATTAGGAAGCCTAATTTAAGGCTAATTGGTATTGAGGAGGGTCTGGAGAAAGAGGTCAATGGTATTGGAAATATACTTCAGGGAATCATCTCAGAGAATTTCCCAAATATCCAGAAGGGCAGACCCATCCAGATACAAGAAGCTTTTAGAACCCCAAACAGACCTGACCAGAAAAGAACATCTCACCGCCACATCGTAATCCGAACTGGATCAGTAGAAACCAAAAAAAGGATCCTAAAGGCAGCCAGGGAAAAGGGTTCAGTAACCTATAAAGGAAAACCAATCAGAATAACCCCAGATTACTCAGCAGAGACCATGCAAGCAAGAAGTGACTGGAAGCATATATGTCATGCCCTTAAGTCAAATAACTACCAACCAAGAATACTGTACCCAGCTAAGCTCTCATTCATAACTGAGGGAACAATAAAAACATTCCATTCCAGGGAAAAGCTGCAACAATATGTCGCAACAAAACCAACACTACAGAGAATTCTGCAAGATGTTCTATACATAGAAAACCAAAATAAAGGCAATATAGGGAAAGAAATGGCACCTAAACAGCATACCACCTAAGGACCACAAGAACTGTCAAGACACAGGCCCAAATAAAAGCTTTTAAAAATGGTAGGACCTAATAATTATCTCTCAATCCTAACTCTCAATATCAATGGACTCAACTCTCCAATTAAATGGCATAGGCTGTCTAGTTGGATCAAAAAGCAAGAGCCATCGTTCTGCTGTCTTCAAGAGACACATCTTACCCAAAAAAACAATCATCTTTTGAAAGTGAGAGGTTGGAATAAACTCTATCAAGCTAACGGCCCCCATAAACAGGCTGGAGTTGCCATCCTCATAGCAGATAAAATAGACTTCAAACCAAAATTAGTAAGAAAAGACAAAGAAGGTTACTACATACTACTAAAGGGATCTTTCCTCCAGGAAGACATAATGATCCTAAATATTTACACACCCAATCCCGGAGCTCCAAACTTCATCAAGCAAAGTTTACTTACACTGAAACCATACATAGATCGAAATACAGTGATTGTCGGTGACTTTAACACACCACTTTCACCTATGGACAGATCAACAAGGCAAAAACTCAACAGAGAAACCTTAGAACTGAACAACTATAGAGACCAACTAGATCTAACAGACATCTGCAGAATATTCCACCCAGCAACAACACAATATACGTTTTTCTCAGCAGCACATGGAACATTTTCCAAAATACATCAGATCTTAGGCGATAAAACAAACCTGGACAGATTCAGAAACACAGAAATTATTCCATGCACACTCTCAGACCACAAAGGCATCAAACTGGAACTGAACACACACCTCCACCAACGAAAACCCTGTAACTCATGGAGACTGAACAACACATTGTTGAATCACCAATGGGTCATTGGAGAGATCAGAACAGAAATCCAACAGTTTATGAAATTTAACAGTAAGGAGCACACAAAATACCAACTCCTTTGGGACACAGCAAAGGCAGTACTCAGAGGAAAATTTATATCGCTGAGTGCCTACAACAACAAGTTGGAAAAATTGCAAACCAACAAGTTAATGTCCCACCTTAAGCTCCTGGAAAAAGAGCAACAAACCAACCCTAATCCCAGTAGAAGAAAGCAAATTATTAAAATCAAAGCAGAATTAAATGATTTGGAATCCAAAAAAACTATAGAAAGAATCAACAAAACAAGGAGTTGGTTCTTTGAAAGAATTAACAAAATTGACAAGCCCTTAGCAAATCTTACCAAAAAAAGAAGAGAGCATATCGAAATAAACAAAATCGCAGATGAAAATGGTAATATCACGACAGAAATTACCAAGATCCAGAATATCATGAGGGAATACTTCTCAAATCTTTATGCCAACAAATTTGAGAACCTAGATGAAATGGATGAATTCCTAGCCGATATTAACATACCCACACTGAACCAAGAAGAACTAAGCCAAATCAACAGGCCTATTTCAAGCTCTGAAATAGAAATGGCAATTAGAGAACTTCCACCTAAGAAAAGCCCAGGGCCAGATGGATTCACAGCTGAATTCTATAAAGTCTTCAAAGCAGAGCTCACACCAATACTCCTCAAGCTCTTCAACGAAATTGAAAATGAAGGTTCCTTACCAAACTCATTCTATGAAGCCAGTATAACCCTGATCCCCAAACCAGATAGAGATTCATCAAAGAAAGAGAACTATAGACCTATATCTTTGATGAACATCGATGCAAAACTTCTCAACAAAATACTGGCCAACCGTCTACAACAACTCATCAAAAAAATTATACACTATGATCAAACTGGATTCATCACAGGGAGGCAAAGCTGGTTCAACATACGCAAATCAATTAATATAATTCAACACATCAACAGGAGCAAAGACAAAAATCACATGATTGTCTCAATAGACGCGGAAAAGGCATTTGACAAGATCCAACACCCCTTCATGTTAAAAGCTCTGGAGAAACTAGGAATCCATGGAACATTCCTCAATGTAATAAAGACTGTGTATGAGAAACCTACTGCTAGTATTACACTTAATGGTGAAAATCTAAAGCCATTCCCTCTAAAATCAGGAACGAGACAAGGATGCCCACTCTCTCCACTACTCTTTAACATAGTACTAGAATTCCTAGCCAGTGCAATAAGGCAAGAAGCAAGCATAAAGTGGATCCAAGTAGGGAAAGAGGAAATAAAACTATCCCTCTTTGCAGATGACATGATTCTGTATTTAAAGAATCCTATAGACTCTACTCCCAAGCTCCTGGAGCTGATCCAAAGCTTTGGAAGAGTAGCAGGCTATAAAATCAACCCTCAAAAATCAACTGCCTTCCTTCATGCCAACAGTGAGAGGAAGGAGGCAATAATCAGGAAAGAAACTCCTTTCACAATAGCCTCAAAGAAAATAAAGTACGTAGGAATTAGCTTAACTAAGAATGTAAAGGACCTTTTTGACGAAAACTTTAAAACCCTAAAAAAGGAAATTAAAGCAGAACTAAGGAAATGGAAAAACCTCCCATGCTCCTGGATTGGAAGAATCAACATTGTGAAAATGACAATCTTGCCAAGAGCTATCTACAAATTCAATGCAATACCCATCAACATCCCAATGTCATTCTTTAAAGAAATAGAAGAGGCAATCCAAAATTTCATATGGAATAATAAAAGACCCCGTATAGCAAAAACACTTCTTAGCAGAAAGAATAGCCCTGGAGGAATTTCAATTCCAAACTTTAGACTCTATTACAGAGCTATAATTCTCAAAAAAGCTTGGTACTGGCACAGGAACAGGCCTGAAGACCAATGGAATAGAACTGAGGACCCAGATATTAAACCACAGACCTATGGCCACCTAATCTTTGACAAGGGAGCCAAAAAAATAGAATGGAAGAAAGACAGCCTCTTCAACAAGTTGTGCTGGCAGAAGTGGTTAAGCACCTGCAGAAAACTAAAGCTGGATCCTTCTTTGTCACCTTGCACTAGAATTAACTCCAAATGGATCAAAGACCTGGAGGTAAAAGCTGACACACTGAAAACTCTACAGGAAGGAATAAGAGATACACTAGGCCTCCTTGGCACAGGTCGAAACTTTCTTAATAAGGACCAAAAATCACAACAAATCAGAGAAAGGCTGGATAAGTGGGACTGCATTAAACTGCAGAGCTTTTGCATGGCAAAGGACATAGCAACTAAACTAATCAGGAAGCCTACAGAGTGGGAGAAGATCTTCACCAACCAAACAACGGACAAAGGCCTCATATCTAAAATATATCAACAACTCAAAAAATTGAATCACTCCAAAACTAACCTCCAAAATAACAACCATCCCATTAAAAAAATGGGCCAAAGACTTAAAGAGAGTCTTCTCTGAAGAAGAAACAAAAATGGCCTATAGACACATGAAGAAATGCTCAACATCTCTGGTCATAAAAGAAATGCAAATCAAAACAATTCTAAGATTCCACCTCACTCCAGCTAGAATGGCCAGGATCAGGAAATCGAATGACAACAGATGCTGGAGGGGATGTGGCCAGGAGGGATCACTACTAAACTGTTGGTGGGAGTGCAAACTCGTCCAACCACTATGGAAAGCAGTGTGGCACTGCCTCAAAAGGCTAAACATAGAACTCCCCTATGACCCAGCAATTCCACTACTTGGCATTTACCCAACCATCCAGAAACAAGGACATACTAAACCCACTAGCACAACAATGTTCATTGCAGCACTATTCACCATAGCAAAGATATGGAACCAACCTAGATGTCCCTCAGTTGATGAGTGGATCAACAAGTTGTGGTATTTGTACACAATGGAATTCTATGCTGCTGTCAGAAAGAATGACATCGCCCCATTTGTTAGGAAATGGAAAGACTTAGAAAAAATCATATTAAGTGAAGTAAGCCAGACTCAAAGGAACTTAGGCTCAATGGTTTCCCTCATTCGTCATAATCAGTAGAAACCTTGGGCTCTACTAGCAGAGATTTGCAATAGAGCAAAATCTTGATACATAAGGACATATAATGTGAAGCTAATTAAAAGGACCTCCAGGATAGTGAAACAAAAGCCATATAATGAATGATTGTTGTCCTTAATGTACTATGTTGTCTCTCATCTCCTTTGCTGTCCCTTGTTATCTCATATTGGTATAGTATCTCACTTTGTTATCTTATATATTGAATTTATTTGTATTTGGATATTTGAAATTTGATAGGGAAGGGGGGAAAACCAAGACGGGTGGGGGGTGTGGGGGGGGAGGGAAACGGGTACCAAGACATGTGAAAGGGTATCAATGTATGTGAATTAACGCACCTTCTATCTGGCAAATATCATGTAACCCTTTTACTAATTACAATAAAAAAAAGATTTGTTGCTTCACATTTAACAAAACAATTTATGTGGACAATGAATCTTGATCTCTGTCACTACAACATCTTTGCCTCACGTCTACTCCCCCTTCCATTATATTTCTTAATTACGTGGTATATACAATGAATTCCTGCCTGCATTCCCTCCCACTCCCACCTCATCCTTCTTTCTTCTCTTCTTCGCCCCATATTTCCCTCTTGCAAGTAACCACTTCTTGACACTTATCCTGTTGGGCTTTGACTTTGTCTTCTTAAAGGAGTATACTATATGTGATCTTCATAAAGACTATTTCACTTCAGCTCATTAACTTACAACCCCTTGCTTATCATCCAGTGTGTTTATTAGTGTATTGCTAGGCACATTTCAACTACCATAAATGAGGGAAACCAGGCAACCTACGTTTCTTTGGGTCTGGGCTTACTTCACTTAATATAATTATTTTCCAGGTTTTTTCATTTCCGTATAAATGATGCAAAATCTTTGTTAAATGGGAAAAAATCGATAAATAGCATAAAATTAAGGGAAGAAAGGAGTGGAATAGGTATCATCAAGCTATGCCACATGAGATAACTGTTTGTCATGCTTAGGGATAGAACTATCTGGAATCAAATAAGGAGGGAGCAAAGACATATGGACTCAGGACAAGATGCCTCAGAGATGATACAGCATTTAAAAATGAAATCTACAAAAACTATGCATAATTCAGCAGAGAATCACAAAGAACCACATTCATAACCTACCATTAGGAAAAAGCCTAGGACCAGGAGACTTCATTGTGAAGTTTACTAAAGATTCAAGCTGAGACCAACACTTCTAAAAATTAGCACAATAGAGAAATTCTGACATATTTCTGGAAGCCAAGGACATAAAAGCATAAGAAGAAAATTATAGAAAATATCACTTATTAATATATGTGAATGTTATTATTTAAAAGATAGCAAACTAAATTCAATAAACAGTAAATGAATTGTATAATATGTACAAGTATGATTTGCCTTAGAGATATTAGAATAGTATGCATAAGAATATTTTGTTAAAGTACAAAATCACATTTGTATCGAATTCTAACAAATAACAATAGATTCTGAAAAGCAATATGACAAATACCAAGATATTTTAGGATGAAAAAGAATTGATAAACTGGCATAATTCCAATTTTCTTTAATATGAGAATGTACCTATAAAAATCTCCCAGCAAATATCATGCTCTATGATAAAATACAAAACTCTGTTTTCCTTGAGGTCAAGAAAGGTCAAGAAAAACAGTGATCACCTCATTCATTATTGTTATTCAAATTTTATAGGAAATCCTAGCAAATATAATTAGATGAAAAACTTAAATTAATGACACAAAAATTAACAAGGAAAAGTAAAACTATCTTTTCAAAATGATAACTTGTTGCATATGGTTAAATAAAAAAGAAATTCATGAGAATACTAGTAGAATTAATATATATATACTAAATATATACACTGAAATCATATTATATAAAAGCAACATATTAAAATTAGGCAGATTTATATTTAGTTGTAAATTAAGATGTGAATTCCAGTGAACACTTAACAGAGTAGGTAAAAATACTTGTACTCTGAAAACTGTGAACTTTCCTTGAAAGAAATTGAGGAAAACAGCATTACCTGGCAGAGTAGCTCAGTTTGACTTGCTGCAAAAAATATTTTTAAGGTGAACTTCCACACATACCAGTCATCAATTACAAAGCAAGCAATAGGCTTGCTGATGAATTAATTATACAAACTTCAAATAAAAATAGCTCCAGCTGGGCACAGTAGCTCACACCTGTAATCTTAGCTACTCAGGAGGCTAAGAACTGAAGATCGTGGTCCAAAATCGGCATAAGCACTAAGACCATGAGACCCTCATCTACAATTAACCACCACAAAATCAGAATCGACTTTGTGGCTCAAGAGGTAGGGCAGTAACCTTGAGCTGAAGAGCTCAGGGACAGTGCACATGCCCAGAATTCAAGCCACAGGACCTACCAAAATAAATGAATGAATAAAATAAAACAGTTCCAAATATATGAGCTAAAATAAAAATTATTAGAATAAACATTGAGATAAATCCTTGTGAGACTGAATTTAGAATTTTGACATTATATGATATGATCCCCAACATTTCAAGTTTCAGCAAACAATAGATAAATCAAGCATCATCAAAATGCAAGCTGAAAAAAAATCCTTACCAAATATAGAAAGGAGGAAATTGTATAAACTGCATGTCACAACTATTAAATGTTTAACATTATTTCTGCAATCCAATAACAAAAGTACAATCCAATAAAAATATCAGCTAACAAGGCCTTTTATGACTGGGAAAAATACTTAGTAAAAAATCTTCAAATAAAGCAATTGTTCTAATGGTTTTGTTGCAAGTCTTAGTGTTTTTATATTGATTGATCTCAGAATTAGTGTGAAAAATTCAGGAAATTATGTAAACTCTTTATGTCCTGTACTTATTTGTCATTTCTACTGTCTTAATTCCAAACAAGCTTTGATATGAGAATAATACCATGAAATCAAGTTCATGAAGAATTTGTTACATTGCCAAAATGGATTACTGAAGCACAGACACAGGAAAAGAAACTGACGAAAGTTATTGGAGGAACAAAAGCATAAAGCACTCCTGTTGGACAAGATTTTCAAGGGAGGACACTGCTGGGCATGTGTTGCTTGGGTTTAATAAAATCTATTTTACTATAAAGATCAATGAATGACCTGTCACCTCTGAGATCCTTTAGACAGCTGGGAGATAGGAGGCTTATCAGTCCAATATGAGACCCATGTAGAGGCTTTCTGATGCCTTAAGGTCTTCATAGTCACATACACCTTCTGGCTGGGAGTACAACCAGTCCATTTTTCCCATGCTTGTCTTTCAGGGTTAATAGGCCACAACCAACTAGAGGTCCACCAACATCAAGGCCATAAGTGAGGAAAGCAGAAGCTCTTTCCAAAGCAGATGGTGGTGGTAGTGGTAGTAGCTTTGCCCTGATTGCCGAGGCAGACATTTTGTTTTGTTTTTAATTTGTTACATTTTTCATTTAAGTAGAGCTATATTATATCTTTTGTCCTAAGGTGATTGATTAGATATCTTTCTTAATTTCAGTGATGACATCTCAATCTGTAAATTGCTTCTGACTGCTACATTCCCTAGGTTGTAGAAGTTTTGCTGTGTTATTTCTGCACGTTTACATCAAAGCATTTAAAAATGATTGTAATACTCTTCATCACTTGATAATTATTGTTTAAATTCCTCATATTTGAAAATTTCTCAGCTTCCTGTGTTTATAGTTCCAGTTGCACTGCATATTGAGTTAAGTGAGAACAGAAGAATACCAATGAGATGGATGTGTTTAAAACAGGAAAGGAGAAATGGGACACCTCACTTTCCATCTTTCTTCTCTACCTTCTGCCTGCAGGAGTGCATGAGTATGAGTATTTTCTACAGAATTTGGAAGAGGTAACTTCTTTTGAGTTCTCAAATTGTTGCTCTCATAATTTCTTTCAGGACTTCAAAAGAGCACAATCACTTGAAAAAATGAAACTTGTTGAACTTGTTTTAGGTGAGACCACAGAGGGATTATGACAGAGGTGGTGAGATGGATTAGAAGACATCACAAACCTGTGTGAAAATGTAACCATCAATGTCTCCTTTGAATAAGCTAACACAAGCTATTAAATAAAGAAAAAGAGTGTGAACAACACTTACTTCTATATGAATATACGGAGCGGTAGGAAGACAGTATGTAAATGTCTAAAAATATAAACATTGTCAGGGGAGCAGTAGGTGGCTGGCAGGCAAGTAAAAGGAAGGATAAAATATGGAAAGAAAATAGGTGTTGAATTTAATCTAGTAATTGCATATATTAGAAGGAAGAAGATTACAGGAAGGAGATAGTTGTACCCAAAGAACATGTATTTAGTATCCATTTAAGGTGCTTTAAACTGAGTTAACTTTTCCATTGCTTTCTCATTAGTTATATTAAACTTCCAAAGTTTTCCTTCCTTACAGTACATTCAGAGATAGCAATTTATTTAAATTACCATCATGCTATTTTCATTAATACTTGTGCGTGTGTGTATGTGTACACTTTCCTAGGCTTTTTTTGTGTGTGTGCTGAAGAATATGACCACACTGTAGCACTTGAGGCCACAGTTCCACTCTGAGTTTTTTGGTGGTTAGCTGGAGATAAGATAGTCCTTCCTGCCAGGGCTTCTTTTGAACCCTCATCTTATCTGTACACTTAGGACATGGATACTTGGTGACCAGATAATCTAAAATTTTGATCTTTCTTAGTAAGAAGAGTGGTAATATCAAAGGATTGGCTTTGACTCCAGAGCATGTATTCCTGGCAATGAATTTCTTAAATTAATGACTCTCTTCTGGATATGTTGGGGACCAGCCAAATCAAGTACTGGTAATTTTTCTTTTCCAGTTGTTCCCGCAATCTGTTTGCATTTTACTCTAAGCAGAAAGAAAATACAATATCACACTTCAACTCAATGTGTGCAGTGCTTTTGGGTTCATTATTCAGACTTGCTACTTACTAATGCTGCTTTCTATTTAACTGCAGGACATAATTATATTATACTTTTTCCCAAGTTTCCCTGATAAATTTTATACCGTCTTCTGTGGAATCTCTTTACAGTATGCACTTTGGGTCTATTCATGATGAACACTATTGCTTCCTCGAGGCAATCAAGGTTTCCTGTGCTTTGCTCCACACTTTCCTTTGATTCCTTATTAGCAGAGTTGCTAACATTCATATAAGTACTGATCATTTGCCAAGGGAATCTGGGGGTGTCTATGATGTTCCTCAAAATTCTTTTAGTTTTTGCCCACTGCTCAATTCTGCAGCCAGTTCCCCGATTTCCAGTTGTTAAAATGCACTCCAATTCTTATAGCAAAATATACATTATTCTTCTGATTACATATTAACATTACCAATTTAGAGGACTGAAATAATGAACCTCAGTTGCCCATTGCTGTTTAACTTCAGAAATAATGATTCTCTCAATCAGACATGGAGGTATTCAGAGTGGGGGCAATATCCATGTCAAAGTTTATTCAGGAAATTCTGTCATCTCTTTTTGATACACTTTTAGACTTTCTTCCTCAAAACAATGGTGAAATTAGTCTTTTCCAAACTTCAAACTCTGTAATAGTTCCCTTCTTCTGACCTCACACATTAAAAGTTCTGAGTTTTTAAGGGGTAGATGTGATTGGAATACAGATCAGCCAGGATAATTTCCTTTTCTTACTGTCAATAAGCATATTAATACAGGCAAACTTCTTTATAATCTGTGACTGAACAAAAATAAATTTTGTGGATTATTGTATGGTGACCCTTTGGAGTGCATTTTTTGCTTATACATTAAAAAATCTTCCATCTCTGTCTTTTTTCTATCTATCTATCTATCTATCTATCTATCTATCTATCTATCTATCTATCTATCATCTTTAACTATCTGTCCTCCAGTTTCTGTCCTCATTCCAAATGTCAGTTGTATTTAGCTGGCAAGTATAATTAGCACTGAAATTTTCAATTTATCTCTATATGATCAAATTGATTCACAATGATTAATTTCTTTTCCCCCATATTGGCCTGGTATTTCATTGAGTATAAGAAAGCATTAGGTCTAAGACTTATAACCATTATTATTACATTCATTTACTCTTTCCCAATGATTGTATGGTAGATACCATCCCCTGGTCAAGCCACTCATACTATTGTCATGACCTCTTAAGGATGAATGATAGGAAATCTCTATTACAGTGAACTCAGAAAAAAAAATTTAAAAAAAAACCCTAGGATTTAGTGGTTCAAACTAGTTTTCAAAATCATGAGGTCAGAGGATCATAGGTTGAACTATGTCTGAATATACAATTCTGTGTAATTATGTCTCCAAATAAGTAATCAAAATCCAGACTGGAAGCATGGCTCAATGGTAAAGCACTATCCACACATAAGAAAGTCAAACAAGTACAGGAGCCTCACTTCAAGCCTCAGAATAGGCAAAAAGAAAGACAGTAAACCAAAGAAAACAGCACGTAAGATTTTAATTTATACAAATGATTATATAAGAAAGAATTATGATATTGTTTGAATAGACCATAAGACTGAGAGGAGGATGAATAGGAAGGGAAAGCGCTGTGCTATTCTCCAGCATAAATTTACTTTGTCACACATGAGAATTTAGTCATGTCAGCTGAAAGTTAGCAAACTGATTTCCATTACAGTGCTTAAAGAAGTGTGGGAATTTCCTCTCAGATTTTCTCAGAAGTTCTTTACAGTCTTTTAGTTTTCAATGTAAAATTAATAAAAATTACAAAACTATTGCTTAGCAAATGTGTTTCAATTAGTTGGTACCGTTGAAAATATTTAAAAAATATATATTTTTCTTTACAATGCTTCATATGACAAATATATGCTTAAGTGAACCTTTTTTAATGATTCAATGTATAATTTATTTCAGAAGAGAGTTTACATTTGTATGTATTGATTAGTTTGGAAAAAGGGTTATGCGAGGACCCATATTTGTACATAACTTTTAGGAAGAAAAGCGTTCAATAAATAAATTAATATGTGAATGATTTAATTACATTGGTTGTGTATATTGCATACACAACCCACAGAAGTTGTTCTATTCGAGATAGAAGGATTTGGAGGTCCTTTACAGACTTTAGTCACCAGCACTGACCCCCCATTTCTTCAAACTTTCTAGCTCTCTGATAACAAATAATTTACTTTTGATACCCTTTCACATGTCTTGGTCCCCATTTCCCTCCCCCACCACCCCCACCCCTCATCTTGTTTTCCCCCATTCCCTATCCAATTTCAAATAACTTAAAGAGAGTCTTCTCTGAAGAAGAAACAAAAATGGCCTATAGACACATGAAGAAATGCTCAACATATCTGGTCATAAAAGAAATGCAAATCAAAACAACTCTAAGATTCCACCTCACTCCAGTTAGAATGTCCAGGATCAGGAAAACTAATAACAATAGATGCTGGAGGGGATGTGGCCAGGAGGGATCACTACTACACTGTTGGTGGGAGTGCCAACTTGTTCAACCACTATGGAAAGCAGTATGGCAGTTCCTCAGAAGACTAAACATAGAGCTCCCCTATGACCCAGTAATTCCACTACTTGGCATTTACCCAATCATCCAGAAACAAAGACATACTAAATCCACCAGCACAACAATGTTCATTGCAACACTATTTACCATAGCAAAGATATGGAACCAACCTAGATGTCCCTCAGTTGATGAGTGGATCAACAAGATGTGGTATTTGTATACAATGGAATTCTATGCTGCTGTCAGAAAGAATGACATATGGAGCACATGGGAGGATTTAAGAAAGCTTTTAGTAACCACAAATAATAATTTTGAAACCCCAGAATTTCTCTACATTTTTAAATGATATTTCATTACCTTCAAATAGTTGTTACAATCCAAGCATATGTTTATGCATGTAATCATCTTGTTCTAGATCACACTTTTCATTGTTGGACCCATTCTTCTCAATCCCTTCTCCCAATTTTCCTAGTTTTATAGGATTGTCACTTAATATTATGACCACATAATTTTTATTTTTAACATAATGTACCATAGACTTAGTGGTTTACTTTGAGCCGTTTATGACACTAAAAGTTATTTATAGTGTACAAAAGAGTTTGTAAAACATGAAACCATTTTCAACAGCTACCTCAAGTTTATCAGTACCAAACTCTCAGTGGAAGTGGACAGTAATACCTACCTACTCAAGATTTTTTTAATAAATATACAGGACAGTGTAAGTACCCTACAGTATACCTATTTGCTTTAAATTGCTGTAATTATGACTTCTGCTACACAGCATTAACTACAAATTCAAGAAATTAGTTCAGTTATTTGCAAGTGCTAGACCTCAGGAAACATTATCAGAGAATAGTGAATATATTAAAGTCATAAAATTGACAGACTGGATAACTTTCATCACTTGAATACTGGCATGCTCATTGCATTTTTAATATACATGAGGTGTGGAATTCATTGTCTTTCTTTGACTTCCTCTGTGGTAAGCCCCTGAGAGTTTCCAAATTATCAGTTCCCAGAGAAACACTGAATTCTGCCACTGACAGAATAAAATATCTCAGCCCTCCTGAGAAAAGTAATTGACAGTGCATGGTATTTATAGTTGGAAGTATCTTTTATAACATTGTAGATTGGGTAAATTATTATTGTAAGTCAATTATATTATTCTCCCCATAGATTCCAGCTTTACTTGTGGACTGTGCATGCATACTTTTATTTAGCTACTGCAAAACAGAACTTTACCAAGTAAGAGTTTTCTACTAGCCTGTGCATTTGATGGTGGTAGAGTCTGGGGTAATGAGTCATGAGGGAAATGAAATTTTGCTTCATGAAATAGTCCTAGTCCTTATGGTGTGTCTCCTCTGCATGAGCCTCACTTTAGAGACTGCATCTTAATAAGTGGAACTCCATTCTTAAGTATACTGCATAATTCCATTAGAGGTGAAACCATGCATCTCTTCTATTTTTATGTGCAGACACTCTCCACTATTCAGACAAAACAAAATTCATGGCCTAAGACAGGAGACAGTGTATAAAGGAGAATAGTTAACACAACAATTTGTTGAATATAAAACTCTAGGCAAAGACAACTGCCTACAAACTATATCAAGTACCCTTCATTGTAGATTATACTGAAAGCTATACTACTTCTGTGTACACTCATATAGCATAGCTATGCCTCAGTGGTAGGGTTAGAAGTTACCTTTTAATGTAGAAGCTTCACGTTGAAACACATATCAAACATTATTAAAGAAGAACAACAGATGTGCTCATCAAGCTGGCCCACAATTTATTTATTTATTTAGTTATTTATTTATTTAGTCAGTCAGTCTGGGCCTGAGCTCTTACACTCAAGGCTATTACCCTACCCCTTGAGCAAGCACACCACTTCCAATTTCCTGGTGGTTAATTGGAAATAAGTGTCTCACAGATTTTAGTGTCTGGCCTGGTTTGAATCACAGTCCTCAAATATCAGCCTCGTGAGTAAGTAGGATTACAGGCAGGAGCCACTGCTACTGGATTACAAATTACTTTTGAGAAATTCCAGAATCACCTAATGGGACAATAAGGAACACCAAAATTCTTAGATTTAGGAAATACCCAGGTTAAGAACAATATTTTCATATTACTTATGAATAAAAATAGAAAACATATGTCTACTGCCTCACAGTCCTTCAGTATCAGGTTATGTAAGTAGGCAGATGTTACATGTCTTAAACTTCAACTACATTGTGTGTGTATGTATGTATGTATGTATGTATGTATGTATGCATCTATCTATCTATCTATCTATTTATCTATCTTTCTATCTATCGTCTCTCAACCTAATTGACACAAGTTGACTGCTGACTTAAAAGCCATTGCCATTAAAGGAATTTCGCCAAGCTACAAATTTCATGACATATGAGATGAAAACAAAGCATAAGGACATTTTTTCCTATGTTGTTTTTCCAGATATCTATAGCCGCATCACATTGCTTAACTTGGAAAATAACTTTGATATATATGAACAACAGGCATAAGTTGATATTTACTAATATTTCCTATTACAACACTGTTATGTTTGCCACTTTGTACACATATGCTTTCCTAGCTCAGAACATATTTAAGCTACAATGAACCTCCATGATTCCATTTCGATCAACTTTTTCCTCTCTTCTAAAGCTAATCCTCAACTTCATCCAGAGTAGATGTTGAGTTCATCTGCATTCTTCACTTTCCCCATTATTCTGTATCCCTTTAGCTTGTTAAGGATAAATCAATATAACAGTGATATTCACAAAGCAATATGTTGGAAATGAACTTTACAGCTCAGGAGAGAGTGGAGAGAGGGAGAAAAACATGGAAAGGGTAACAATGTTCAAAAAGCAATATACTATGGGCTGGGGTATAGCTCAGTGACAAAGTGCTTGCCTAGCAAGTGCAATGTCCTGGGTTCGATTACCAGAGCCAAAAAAAATACCCTTATATTAATTATAATAAAATATATGAAAAAGCAATAAACTCACCATCTTATAAATGTAAACATAATCCCTCTATACATCAACCAAACAATAAAATCAAAATAAAAAAATGATAAACCAAAATCCTAGTTAATTCTAAATGCTGTGGCAGACAAGTGGATCCCTTTTCTAGTTTATATATATGATATATATATATGTATGTGTATATATATGTGTGTATGTGTGTATATATAAATATACATGGACCACTTGCACATTATCCATGTTTTTATTCTTCTTTTGTTTTTGTTGAACATTTAAGCCAGAATTACCTAATTTGAGAATTTTTAAATTCAATTTGCATTTTGATAACTTCTACATTTCTCTCTCTACTTTTCTGCCTCTACCTACCACTTTCCTGGCAGATTTATAGTTATTTCTTTTATAAAATTTTACTTAATTGTCAAGTTGATGTACAGAGGAGGTACAGTTACGTACTTAAGGTTATGAGTCCCTTGTTTTTCTCTTATTTTCACTCTTCCTCAAACCCCATTCTCCAAGTCATAAAGTTCATTTCCAACAAACTGTCTTTTTGTGTTGGTTCTTCCTTTGTCCTTTGTCTCACCATTTTGACGTTCCTTTTCTCTTCCCCAATTCAGATAAACATATATATATATATATATATAAGACACAGGATATGAAAATCAAATTCAGCGACATTTCTTATATATCTGTCAATATTTTCATTGGAAAATGAGATCTTGCGTTGTCCTTATCACTAACATTTCCATGAGTTACCAGAGAAATGCTATGCTTAAGACACTGCTAGCTACCTAGCAGCACCTCTTCATCTTCCAGTTTCAGGGGAGGAAGAAAAATCAATCAAGAATGAATTTAGGTCACAACATTTGTACCAAAGAGTTTTTAGTTCTGTGGCCAGCAGTCCATCTTGGATTTGTCTGAAGTAATCTACTCAAGGAACTTTCAAAACTGGTTCCAATTGATTAGCTTTCTTATAGTAAACATAGTTTTCTCACATAGGCTGAAGATTCCCACTCACTCATGGAGAAGCTATGTGTAATTCCTTATTTGTGAATGTAGGAAAGACCTGACAGTGTGTTGGGATTGCCACTTTAAGGATCATGTTACATGAAGTATGACTTCATTTTAGCAGACAGGAATAATATCCTCATCTTAATATCAAAGAAGTAAGCCTTAAGGTTATTAAAAGATCACTGCAATGCTATGACCAATAGGCACTTTACAAGGGCTTAGAGGGAGAGCCAGAGTAGATAAAAAAGAGGACAGCGTCACACCATAGGAACAGAATTCTATTAGCAACCCAAATGTTAGAAACAATGTAAGTTCCAGAAATGGAAGTGGGTTGATGGAAAGATCTCAACAGAGGATGCTTTTAAGCCATGCCCAACTTGCAAAACCTGAAAAATCTATACCTATATTACATACTGTATTAGCAAAAAAAAGTATTATTTTAAGCTTCTAAGAATGTCACCATATTTTATATGATAAAATATTTAATGTACTTCTCAAATACCAAATTATTAGATGATTTTCTGTCTTCTCATTCTAAATGAAGTACACTCAACCACATAGTCAAGTCTCCATTGGTTTGTTTTGAATAGTTTCTTTATAGATGGCTTTGCCATCTGTAATTATACTTATCTGATTGAGCAATAACACAATTTAATGATAGCTGATAGTGATTATATTTTATGCTAGGTTTTAATGCATTACTCTTTTAAAATTAATTGTTATTTTGTTAGAAGCAAGAATGATTTATGTTTTACAGATGTTTTCTGGAACATTGATATATATGAAATGATATTATTCAATTGTTGCTAGCAAGGTTAGATTCTAATCCAAGTTTTCTCATTTTTGGTAGCTCCCATAAATTATGATTTAAATATTTCATATTTTATAATATTATAAAAGTGACAACTTATTATTTTGTCTTTTGCTGTAAATGTTTTGTATTTTCACTTGTACAAAAGAAAATAACAATGAACAGCTTTTGATCTCATGTAAAACGGAATATTTTCTTTCCCTCTCATAAAAAATTATGCTAATTCTTTGCATCTTGATTGAAATACCCCAAGTAAATTTTTCTCATGAAAAGAGCCATTATTAAGCTATTAAAGTAATAATAAAAAACCTACAGAGACTTGAACAGTTTGAAGATCAGTTGCAAAATTGTTCTGCTGTATTACATTGGGTTCTCAAAGGGTTTTCTTTGATAGTTACAACATAACATATCAAGTGAAACATGGGCAGAAACAAGCTATACTCTATTATGCATGCACAATTTTTTTCTTGTTGCAAAAAAGCAATACATATTTATTGTGGAATATTTAGATAATCTTAATTAGGAAAAAGGGAAACATCTATTTCACTTTTAATTATAGCAATTAAAATTTGCAATTATGAACATTGGTCTGCAACATTTCAATACTTTTGAATGTGCATATATACAAAATGGTTCATTCCTGTTCTACATGATTTTATCATTTTATACAATTAACAATATATTTTAAATATATTACATATGTATATATATTATTTTACTAATAAATATACTTTATTCCTGAGATCTGGAAGTATTTTTGGATGTGTCAGTAATGTACATATATCAAAACTCTTGTTGATAAATCAGTAATAATATATCATGTTCTTCCTTTGGGATAAATTGTCAAATATGAAATTGCTATATCAAATGTGATACATATATGTAATAAACATATAAAAAGCATATAGAAGATTTTCTTCTATACATATGTACATATTTTGAATTTGTCTATAAAACCTACCTTAAATATTCATTGTAAATTTTAATGATTTACACATCAATGTATAGCAATATTGCTATACTTTCAGAATTTCTTCCACAGCTACTCTACCTTAATTATGTTTCAATTTTTACTATTGTTCTTTCATGTGACTAAGTTTTTCTTCTTCATTTTTTCATGTACTTTACATGCTTTATCTACATTGAGAATTATTTTTTCTCTCCTCTTTATACATGTAAACATTTCTTCATCAAGCTTTATTATTTAAACCTAGATTTTATATATTATAAACACACAATGGAATAATTTATTAATTCATTAAATATTAACATACTGTGTGAAGTTATTTCTTTTCTTTTTTTCTTTTCTCCTTATGGTTTATATCATGTTGTTACTATATCTGACTTTGGTACTTCATATATTTCATATATGTTTGTTTATTTGAAATAAGGAAGGAAAGGGGAAAATCAAGGTAATTGGGGGGGGGGAGATGGGAGAAAGGGGTATGAATGTTCCAGTAATGTGCCCACTACCTGATGAATATAAATGTAACCCCAACACCTCACCCAACAATAAAATACACTTATTAAATTTAAAAATAAATGTACTTATTTATCTGGCTTATGCAACCATAAACCATCTGTATATAATCTTTGCAATGAAATTTAAATTAGAAAAGAAAAAAAGTATAATATATTACACTTGTAAAGGGGTAACATGGAGATTAATCAACTAGGTCTAGCTTTTTCATAGTTTATTGATAACATAATTACTGCAACCACCAGTATTATTTTTCTTTTCAATGGTACTAACATAAGAACTCAGTTCCTCATACATAACAAGCAGGCATTCTTCCTCTTGAATAATGATTTTAGGTCATTTTTACTTTTGTTAGTTTTCTCTTAGGGTGTTATATTTTTCTCTCTCCAGCCTCAAGCAATGGCTTTCCCACTTACATCCCTCCTATGTACCTGTATCTCAATTGTACATTTGGCTTATTGATTGAAATGGCCTCTTTTAAGCCTTTTTGTGGTGGCGCTTGACTATGACTTTCATGTGCTGGGTCTAATTTTTTCCTCAAGTATGGTATTCTACCATATGAGCCATATCTCTGCATCAGTACTTTTGCTTTGAGCCACATTTTTGCCTCCAGGAAGAGTATCCTGGATTTGTCTGTTGGATTTGCTTCAACCAAAGATTGTCCGCTCTCTACTTTCTACAGAGCTAGAATTATTGATGTAGGCCATTGGCATCTTGGTCTTGCCAACTTTTGGCTTCAAAATGTGAGCTCCCATATTCCTACCTCCTGAGAAGCTGGGATTATAGTTATAATAAACTGACCCAAACCTATTGTCTCTGGTCTAGATTATGTGACCTATAACATCCTCAAGAACCTTATTTATTTGATTTCACCTTGTGATCTCCCAGTTACAAATCATCCATAAGTCCATTGTCTGTTTTTGTATTTATTTTAAATTCTAGAATTAGAAACCAAGGGGCAAACTTAACATATAGTGATGAAGTTAATATTCTTTGGTAACCATGATGGAGGAGGGGAAATTAAAAGCTTAGAAAAGATATTAGTGAACTGAGAAGGTATAATTTTCAAAAAAAATAATAATTAAAAATAGAATCAGCAGATGGAGCTTAGAGATTTTCTAATGCTGATGCCATGCAAATAACCATACCATTTACTAACTGAATAGTCAATTTTTTATTGTAGTTAATAAAAGGGTTACATTATAATCACCAGATAGAAGATGCATTACTTCACATACATTGATACACTTTATCATATCTTGGTCCCCATTTCCCTCCCCCCACCCCAGCCCCTCATCTTGTTTTCCTCCCTTCCCTATCTGACTTCAAATAACCAACTACGCATATATACAATATATCAGACAACCAGGTGAAATACTGTAACAATATGAGATAACCAAGGGACAGCAAAAGAGATGAAAGATAACATAGTACATTAAGGACAACAATCACTTGTTATATGGCTTTTGTTTCTATATCCTGGAGGTCCTATCATTTAGCGTCATTCTATATGGCCTTATGAATCTAGGTTTTGTTCTATTGTAAATCTCTTCTAGGGGAGCCCAAGGTTTCTACTGACTATGTCAAATGAGGGAAGCCATTGAGCCTGTTTCTTTGAGTTTGGCTTACTTCACTTAATATGATTTTCTCTAAGCCTTTCCATTTCCTTACAAATGGGACAATGCAATGCGGTTCTTTCTGACAGCAGCATAGAATTCCATTGTGTATAAATAACACATCCTGTTGATCCAATCATCAACTGAAAAGCATCTGGATTGGTTCCATATCTTTGCTATTAAACCATTTATCTTAAACAATATAAATTTGTTTTCTCACAGACTAGAAACTTGAAAAAAAAAAAACAGGTTGAATCTGTGTCCTTGTTTGTAAATATCCACCATCTCAGAGTTCTCCCTTGCAAAGAAGAAAGGTGGAAAGGATGAAGGAAGGAGAGAGAATAAAATGATTGGTATCTCTATTCAGAAAAATAATACTTTCATCAAGGTTTCTTTCACTCATTCCTAAACTCAAACCAATTGTTTCTGAATGTTTCCACTTGTGAATATGATCAAATGGAGGATTAATGTTTTAGCATGAATTTTACTGGTAACACATTTCAGTCCATTGAACATATTACAGTATTTGAAATTCTTATTATAGTAACTAGGCTTCATAATCAGTATTATTTGTTATTAAAGTAAATTTCTTTTTAGCAGAACCTACATTGTAACAGAATTTCATTTATCTACATTCTGTCTACAGTATAAAGATGAAACCAAACAAGGGCTGATAAGGAGATGTTTCCATTATTAAACATATTTTCTCTCTATAGCCAAATACCAAGGATGGCCAAATTCCCTAGTAAATTTCCAGATCTGACTTTGTCTAATTTTAAATATGCACATAGAATGCTGAAGAAAATGAAGGGGTTTGTGAGTGACATGTATAAATTTAGAAAATATATGCAGAATCACAAAGAAAATAGCTTAGTGATTACTCAGTGAAGACTTTATTATTCCTGTTCATAACTTATCTATCACTCTCCTAGAAGGATGTCTAGAAATAAAACATGTAATTTCTTATCTGTCTTTTAGTCTTTAAAAAAAGGTGTGGTTTAAAACTTTAACTTGTATTCAATAATATATATATATATATGCATTGCTATTGCATTTTAAGCAACAGTAAACTAAAAGTCATGGTATAGATATGTTAATTTTTTATTTCAAACAACTCTTTATTCTATTACTTTTCTAATAATACAGATTTTAAGGAACCATATAGAAAAAAATAACAAAACACTTAACCATGTTTCTCCAGTGTTACATACTAAAGCAAGTATTAAAATACTAAAATTTAGGAGGGGGTGGGGGGAGGGAAATGAGGACAAAAACATGAGAGGGTTATCAATGTGTGAGAAGTAATGCACCTTCTATCTGGCGAATATAACTGTAACCCCTCTATACATTAAAATAAAATTAAATTTAAAAAATACTAAAATTTATTACTAGCATTTAATACTCAAGTATAAAATACTGAAGATTTATCTCTTAAATCAGCAACACCAGCATCATGGAACCCTTTCCCACAAGGAATATACAAGTATCATGCATATAGTTTATAGGTTCTGGGTCCCCCAAAGCTTTATTCATGGACTTTACTACCTCATATACATACCAAAAACACCACCTTTCTTTATAAAACTATAAATGTTACCAAAAACTACCTAGAGTGGTAAGGAACAAAATCATACAACTTTAAAACATTTTTAGATGTTATTTCCTACTTTTAAGACCAAAAATTGAGCTGGGTTCTGGTGGTTCAGGACTGCAACCTGCCCTACTCAAAAAGCTGATATCTGAGGATTACAGTTCAAAAGAATCCTGAATTTAAAAAAATTAAAAAAACATCTAGAAAACTTAAAATTTTATATGCAATTATATATGCAAAATTAAAGTATAGTAGATTAGGGAATGAATCTAACACCTAGACACACACAATAAATAACAGTTCAAAGTTGTTCACCTAATCTTTATTTAAGCCTGAAAATGTTACAATTTGGAACTATAATATCCCAAAAAGTTTCTAGACTAAAGGCTTTAATGTAACCTAGTAGCCTTTGTAGAAGTTTCTAGATTATATGGGCTCATTCTCTTCCCTTCCCCTACTCTTCTTCCCTTTCCCCTCCTCTTAACTCCCCAATTCATTCCTGGCTTCCTTGTGGTGACCAAGAATTGAGTGGATATACTCTGCCAAAGCTTCTTAATATTATGATCTGCCTCTGCTCAGACACTAAAACAATGGAAACTAGGGACACAGATTTTAAAATTCAGAAACTGCAAGATAATAAACATTTCCTACTTATAGCTGATTTTTTCCCAGGTATTTATTTTTCACAGTTAATGAAGTCTGAATAATAACAGAAATTGAGATGGAGTCAAGTGAAGCTTGAAAGTTACAAATTAGTGATGGTAGGATTTCTCCAAGTTGTAAACTTAGACATGATTGGGAAATGTTGCAAAGAAGAGAAAAATTAAGAAAAATCTCTTTAATCCATCACATAATTAGGTGGGCACAAGAAGACATGCCTTTCTTTGCTAATATTTTTTGATCTGAAAGCAGGTGCCCAACTGAAATGAACCATGTGTATAAAAATTAGATCAATGTATTCAGAGAGCAAAGAAAAGCTCAAATGCAACAGGTGAGACCCGCGGAGTAGCCCGTTGTTTACTCACTATGACATGGTCAAATGGTAAAACAGAGTTCAAGTTAAAAACCTGGCATGGTCTTGAACTTAAAGGAAGTAAAGTGTTTCCTTCAGAATAATCTTATTAGGACCAACTGTTACTTCAACAGCAATAGATCAAGGAGAAGGGAAATTGAAACTTGTAGCCATAAGGAACCGACAGGACTCAGATTTCACAACACAATACTGAAAAAAAATCTAGATTATTTTCTTGATTTCACTTGCTTTTGTGAGCAAACATATCACATGGTTTCTTTCTTTCAGAATTACACGAGGAATATGTGAGACTAAACATCATGAGCTGGGCTGTTACCTCATTTGGAAGTGCTACACAAATTCACAGGCAGATCCATTTAACTTTCAAATGAAGCAACAATTGCTGTCAGCCTGATCTTAAATTTTCAATCCTCTGTGGTGAGGAAGGAAGTGTAACCACTATAGAAGCAATTTTGCATAAAGAAAACATGAGGTAGTTTAGCTTATAATGTAGCCAAAGAGAAACTGTATTTATAAAGAATGTAACAAAAGAGAAAATAAAGCACCTCATATCAGGGGACCTCAAAATCATTAAAGATATACATATATATATACGCATATATGCATATATGCGTATATATATATGAAATGTGTGTTTAGGATCTTTTGTTTGTCCCTTTTTTGTTGTTATGTTTTAGTTCTTTACTAGTACAGTCATCCAGATCAAAAAATTAACAATGGACAGAGACAGCTAATTAGTTTCCTTCTTTTTGTTTAGAACACAATTGGTCTTCAGAGTTTCAGAGAACACAAGATCAAATTTTTAAAAACTTGTCTCATTTTAAAATTCTCTGTCTACGTTAATTTAGAAGTCATAAATAAATGAAAATGCCCTTTGTTCCAAAAGTAGCAAAGACAATAACAGTTGTCAAATTGTACTGAAACCTAAGAAAAATAGAAATATTGGAATTGCTCTCTACATTGACTCCTGTGTACTGGTTAAGTGCATTCAATATGTATTTGTTTAACATAATGAAACTAAGAACTCTAGCAAACAAAGAGTGATCCCAAATAGTGCAATTATTTTGAAAGGGGGATCTAATTTAGCAAAATAAAGCATCAGGAAGCTAGCTTGTACTGGCGAAGAATTCCATGAAGTCAAGGGGAAAGGGATAGATGAGTGAAGAGAGGGGAAAGTATAGTTGAACCATTGTTAATCCTACAAAATTAAGAGCAGTGAGAGAAGGGGTGTGATGGGGGAATGTGTAATTGTGATATTGATCATGATATATTGTAGTCATAAAATTTTGTTAAATGTCAACTTTTTATAAATACTTAAAGGTAATAATAATAATAATAAACTAAACTAAACTAAAAAGCCAGGAATAGGTGGTTCATTCCTGCAATCCTAGCTACTCAGGAGACAGACTGAGATCTGAGTATTGAGGTTCAAAACCATCCTGGGAAAGAAGTTCAATGAGATTCTTATCTCCAATAAACTACTTCGAAAATGTCAGAAGAAATACTGTGGCTCAAGTAATAAAGTGCTAGTTTGTACAGAGAGAGGCTAAAAAATAGAGCCCAGAGCCTACATTCAAACCCCAGAACTGGCAATCAATCAATCAATTGATAAATTAATCAATCAAGTGAATAGAAATTGAATCACATTATTTCTCTAAATACAGAAAATATTTAGTATATGTATAATTATGAAATATTTATATTATAAAAATAGGTTGATGGACAGTATTTTGTTTTATTTTGTTTCTGCAGTGCTAGGAAGTAAACCAAAATTTTTAAGCTTGCTAGTGAAGAACTCCACCATTAAGCACCTCCTTACCAATGATTTTAACACCACCAATACCTACCAGAAATCTTGAATTTTTGTTATCTAGAGTATACTGTTTTGCTAAACTGGTGTTCAGTTATTAATCAATAAAATCCTGCTTCACTGAGTCCATTGGAATCATGATACTCCTCATATACTCAGCTGGCTGTACAGACAACTCATTGATTCAGCAATTAAAACATTAATTATTGGCATAGTTTTTTTTTTATTGTGCTCCAGTTGTGGGCCAGAATCTGCTGTGGTATAAAAAACTGCTGAATATTTTAAACATAGCATTTCAACGAACCATGATCACCTGTATTTAGGGTCTTCTGTTTAATGTATCTGAAAGTTTAGTGTCACAAATCACAATTTAAAAAAAATCATAGAAGTACACCTAAAAACAATTATTTATCTTCTAAACCTCATTTTGAGGGCCAGACTGAATATCAGGCAGAAATATGGCTTTGGTTACCTAATTTGAATGAGATAATTTCACTTAAAAACAACAGAATTACCAACTGTTAAAGAGTATATTCAAGCACATAATGTAACAAAAGATATGAAGACTGCATTTACCTGCTTGTTGATGATCTGGCACTGCCTGCTAGACTGAATTTAGAAAACAAAGAATAGACTGGGAAAATTAGCAAATTGATCTCATTCAATTTGATTAGAGTTACAAATAGAGGGATTCTATTGTATTACAGAGTTTCAAACTTCACTGGACCCCAATCAAAAATTTCCTTGTGTTTCATCTCACTGTTGGCTGTGAGATAGTAGGAAAAAAAACAAAGGAGACAGCTGTGACTGCACACAGGGGGCAGGCTTGGGAGCCCATTATGTTTACCCAACATATGTGTAAGGCAGAAAAAGAGTTTTAAAAGCACACCTGGAATTCATCTTTTGAACTTACAATACCATGGTGGGCTTGACAGTAGGCTGGAATAAAGACTGTCACCTCCAGGCACATCATATTAGGGACCCTTTTATCCTGTCTGTAGGTAAATCACTAACCTGTAATTTCTCACTCAGTATTAGTATGCAAAATTTGCTTTACAAATAAAGGATTTGATGTTATTCATGTTTCTACATTCTGTAAGGATAATATACATATTTCCATATATTAGGTACATCATCAACTAAGTCTTATATGTTAAATGATATTTTTTTAAAAAATAAAGGTTGGTAAAAACATAATACTTAGAGGAATAGAAGCTTCAGTATGTTTGATCTGTTTTTTTTTGGGGGGGGTATCTGTTTTTTTAAATTTTGTTAATTAACCTATGTCACTTGTAGATATAAATTCATGGAATGCAGTGTGATAACTGGATACACACAGAAGGCTGTAGAATATAGATTTCCTGGACTTACTCCTTTTAGTCATGTTTTTTCTTTTATTGTGTGTTGAGATGCTTGAAAGTCCTTTGGATAATACCATATGAAGCATATATATGATTATTTTACAACAGATGTTATCTTCCATTCTATACTAAATAAAAGAAGTCTTCAAACATTATGTGTAATTTTCTTCCATTTTCCTTGTAGTTTAAATTCTTTCAATTGTACCATAAATGAGAATTTATTTGTTTATGTACTGAAGAGACTTCAGGTAACAGAATTGAAATTACTTAAATTTTCTTGATGGGAATAAGCTCTATGGTTGATCACATTTAGCACTACCATCAAGATTTATTTGCTATGAATTCTAAATCACTGTTGCATCAGAGTGCAGAATATGTTGAGCTCAACATACCCTGATGCTGTCAAAAGTAACTTTTATTGATTTAACAGATTCTCTTCACATTATCCATATCCAATTCATTTAATTTTTTGTGCAACTTTAAGATTACATACAAATAATAATTGAATAGAATTCATAACTGTCATCTATGCACAGAATATATATTTTGGTTCTTCAGTTTTCATATATAATTAATGTTAGTTTGAGGCATTTAATTTTTGAAGCTTGCTAATGGGTCATTTCATATTAAAGCTGTGAAATAATGCTTCTGCCACTCCAGAGATTATAAAATCATTGTCCTGCCATTAAATATAAACAGTATTATGGGCTGACATTTTAGATTTTAGTATGTCTAATATTTGATATGCAAAGAATTTATTTTTTTCTAATTTTCCCCATATTTAGATATATTTTACTAACATTTTGGCCACACTTCATTTTTAGTCAAGTGTCTAATTGTTTTTCTCTTCAAGTTCAGTAATTAGTCATAGAGATGAGTTCCATCCAATAGACTTCCATTATTTGGCGTAAATTGCTTAGCATTCTCACTCCTAGGTCCCTCTCTCTCAGTGCTTCTTCTACCCATGCCTACAGACGTCAAAAAAAATCTGCAATTCTGAACCCTTGAGATCATTTCTTCCATTTTTTTCTTACATATCTCACAAATGTGATTACCAATTACACTTGCTTTGAAATTTCACCAAAACATCAATTGTTATTGCTATAAAATTTCTAAATCAATTCAACTACTCCTGATATTCTCCTATGCTACTTTTGCCTGTGCTATTTTTTAGTCTGTTACATGTCATTTTCATATTTATGTTGCCTTTGTTCTCAGATTCCTTTCCTTGTTCACATTGCTTTTACATATTGTGGATAAACAAGATTTCGAGAGCCTACATTTTACAAATTCAATTTGCTTCTCAGTTTGTTTACACAGATTTTAAGTACGGCTAAATAAATCGCTTTCTTAGGCTGACTGGTGGCATCATGGCATCACAACCCACATAAATCATTCCCTATTTACTGAGCCACCTAAATAGACTTTGACTTCCTCAAAACATTGGGTTCACAAAGCTTTCCCTTATTCAAAGTATCATGACACAGTAGAGAAGACTTTTCTCAAGAACATTATTAATTGTTCTCCACAGCAATATGAATGTTGTCTTCTTTTGACAACAGTGCTTAAATGGTAATCATTTTCTCCTATATTTTAAGTATTCTCAACATATTTGGACATGTGTTAAGGGTTCATTCATCTTAAATATATATTCTACTATCTTTTCAGTGTAATCCATAAAACAAATCCTTTATATACTCTTTTCATGCAGAAGTTACTCAATTTTATTTTGTTTCCTTGCTTCCAATTTTACCTTCTCTTTCCTGCTAAAATAGTTAATATGATCTGTCATTCCATGGATGTATTCCAGTCATAAAAGGGTACATGAGGCTGGCTTCAATGAATACTTCTTAGAATGTATCATAGTTTATATCTCTAGCATATTTGATATTGTAGACTTTAAATTAGATAGTAAAATGTACTTCTTCCCAGGGAATCTAGATTGTTATACTATTCATATCAGCCAACAAATAATTTCATAACCTTTATTAGGTGACATTTGTAACTCATTGTTCAAATATTGATCTTTCAGATATTTTTATGGTTGCAGCGTTTGCCTTTAACATAGTATTTTCTAACCTTTTCCTTCAAAATCTATTTTTTCCTCTCAAATAAAATTGGAACCATTTGTTTGAGTATAATGGTTTTATTAGTTGTTTATTATTAACTATAGAGAGTGCTTTCAAATTAACATTCTAATGCATCCACAGTATGTGTTAATGAACAAATGAGGTAACACCACTGTGATCACAAGTAATATTAGTTTATGTGTTAACTATGCATTCTAGGTCCACATATTTAAATTCCTTTTGAACACAATTTATATTCTCAAAAATTCTTCTACTTGAAAATTAATTTGGACAAAAACAAAATGTCCAGCACCTTCATTGTCACATATCATGGTTAAAATGAACAAGAAAAAATAAAAATACATTGTGATAGGTTCAATGAAGGCAACTCAAAGACACGTGTGTTCTAATGTCTGCGTGAATGAACATTTTCTACGTTTTACATAAAATAAAAACATTACTCGGCTCTGATTAAGTTAAGGGTTTCAGAGGAGAACATTACTTTGGAGTGTCTCTCACATAGCCAAAAATTATCCCAAGGTGACTATGATGCAGGAAAAGAGATTCAAAGATAGAGGAGATGTTATAGTGAAACAAGTATACCAGTGAGAAACGGAGAGATTTGAAATTGCTACTCCAACACTGGTTTCAAAATGTAGAAGCCCAGCTGTGTGCTGGTGGCTTACTAGTAATCTTAGCTACTCGGGAGGCAGAGATCTGAGAATCATGGTTTAAGCTAGTCTGAGCACAAAAGTCCAGGAGACTCTTTTTGTTTCTATATTTTTATTGTAATTAATAGAAGGGTTACATGATATTTGCTAGGTAGAAGGTGCATTAATTCACATACATTGATACCCTTTCACATGTCTTGGTCCGCATTTCCCTCCCCCCCACCTCCACCCCTCATCTTGTTTTCCCCCCTTCCCTGAATCCAATTTCAAATAGCCAAATACTAATATATCCGATATATCAGGTCACAAAGTGAGATACTGTAACAATATGAGATAACCAGGGGACAGCAAAAGAGATGAGAGATAACATAGTACCATAAGGACAACGATCATTCATTATCTCCAATTAACCACCAGAAAACTGAAACCACTATGGCTCAAGTGGTAGAGTGCTAGCTGAGAGCTGAAGAGCTCAGGGACAGACCCAGAGTTCAAGCCCATGAACAACAGTACATTTAATTAAAAATGAATAAAAAATTAAAATAGATGAAAAGCCAATGTCCAAACAACATAGACAGGTTCAAGAAATCAAAATATACAAGAGAATGAATCCTGTCTTACACTTACAAGAAGTAGTAGAACCTTACCTCTTTGGCTTTGCCACAAGACCCATTTTCAACTTCTAGCTTTGATGCACTGCATTAGTTCGTTAAGACATTAAAAGGAAACCTATAAAAATAAGGAGGTCCTTCTTAAAAATTCAGGACAGATTCTCTTTGCCCAGGCTTTGTCTTCCAGGTGATAATGATTTCTGATATTTTAAGAGTTTAGATAATATGCTACTGCAAAAAAAAAAAAGAAAAAAAGGAAAGAGATGTTTGGATAACATGGTAGAATCTTTATGGCAAAGCATAGAAATAGAATTTATTACAATTTATTATATCTACCTACTTCTATACTAAGAGAATCTATGAGCTGGGAGTTTAGCCTAGTGGCAGAGTGCTTGCCTAGCTTTCACAAAGACCTGGGTTCAATTCCCTGGTACCACATGCACAGAAAAAAAAAGCCAGAAATCGTTCTGTGGCTCAAGTGGTAGACCTTTAGCCTTGAAAAAGCCCAAGGACAGTGCCCAGGCCCTGAGTTCAAGGCCCAGGACTGACAAAACAAAAACAAACCCAAACAGAATCTATGACACATAGTTTTCAAGTCGTATGTATGTACGTACGTACGTACGTACGTATGTATGTGTGTGTGTGTGTATGTATGTATGTATGTATGTGTGTGTGTATGTATGTATGTATGTATGTGTGTGTATGTATATATACTATAAGCACACATAGTATATGCAGTATAAGTATATAGTATAAAACACGTATGAAATTGATAATATGGTAGCACTCACAGGAGAAGTCATTAATTGTAGATATTTACCTACAGTTACTATTCTGTTTTTACAATATTTTGATCCCTAACTAGACTATGCCAATATATCTGAATCCTTTCATGAAATGAATTGACATTGAGATCTAAAGGTAATCAGAAGCAAAAATACAAAACTAATTACACTATCCTCCTTACTCAAATGTAAATAGAACTCAGAGCAAAATAATATATTCACTATAACTCTAATTTCAGAAAATAGCTTCCCCTTTGCTATGTATGCTTATCTGAATATATTAAAAAGGTTTTCAGTTATAGTGTTTTGACAGTATTTTTCCTTATACAATTAATTTCTTTACAGTCTTGGGCTTGGGGTCAGGGTCTGAGAACTGTCCCTGAGTTTTTCTTAAGGCTGGAGCTCTACCACAACATCACTTCTGGCTTTTTTTGTATGTGGTACCAAGTAATCTAAACCAGGTCTTTGTGTGCAGCTAGGCCAAACTCCTGACCCAAATTTTTTTTAATCTTTAGATAACTTAGGGTTCTACTTTTACTGATAGCCTGAAGAATCATATCATGAATCTAGTATTATACTCATAAAACATCTGCCTAATTTCAACTTAGAGGTTAACATTGAAAAATTAATAGTGATTATAGAGAAAAATGGACATAGTAAAGTCAAAAGACTTCTTTCATAACTTCTACTAATCTTGTTCAGCCTGAGCAGAGGTAGTAGTAGATAGTTACAATTGCTTTATTTCCCCTATGGCTCGATTAGCATACACCCATCAAAATTTAGCTATAGGATTTTAATATGCAGCAAAGAAGGACATATCATACATGTGACTCTCTTTAAAATCTGTTTCCTTCACATGCTCTCAAACATCAGATAAAAAATAAACATCACAAGATGGTGTCTGCGGTGGGGAAAATTAAAAGGGATATGAATCTTTATCTTAGTAAGAGAGTCTTCTTCCTTATGCTTAGATGAAAAGGGTAATGAAAATGAATGTCTCATTCTTTAAGCTCTCTGCACAAAAATTTCCATGTTGATTCCAAAAATCTATTGAGAGGATAGATTTTGAACTAAGTCAAAACTCACCCTTCTGAATAGCTGGTTGTAGTTGCTTTCTAGTTATCCTTCAGAAATTCTAGGAGAGCTCACATATCTCCCACAGTCATTATGATGATCCATCCTCCACACCTGCATCTGGATGCATTTGAGGGGGGTTGCTGTCTAGCTTGCAGAGCATTCTGGTATATTAACCATACTTCCTCTTATATCCATCATCACAACACAAAGCCACATGTGTTCTGAACATAAAATGCAACCAGAGATAATGAATGAAAACAAGTTACCAAAACCCATGTGTTTTAGTGTCGGCATCAGTTAGTGGAAGCTGGTCATTATTATACCACTTCCTCTCTCCAAGTCCAGAATGAGGAAGGTAAAAATCAGCAGCAAAGGAATAAGGCAAATACATAATTTATTCACCTATAATATAATATGTGATTCATTTTATGGCCACATTAAAGCTACATAACAGTTGTTTCCCAATTGTAAAAATTTAAGAGAGAAATTTAATTACTTATTTTTTTTAGTTTCCGCATTGACTAAAAGTGAGCATTAGATTTCATGACATGTTTTTCTTATCTGACCCTTACCATTTCTTCAGCCATAACCCAACTAAACTTAATCAGAAGCATAACCCTATTAATTTCAAAAGTGAGAAAAATACTGTTGTTCCTTTAAATTTTGGTTGTATTTACTTCTTATTGTTAGTAGAAAGCTCAGTTTTACCCTATTGTCAAGGTGTATCTACCGATTCCAGGAAAGGGTGAAAGAAGTGTATTTATGGTCTTTTATCATTGTGGGGTCATTAGTGTTAGGGTTAGGGTTAGCTTTCTGGTTCAGGTTATGGTTATGATTAGGGAAGGCTAAACTTTAATATAAAACTGTGTTTTCTACTAACAGGTAGTAATATAAATGTGAAATTTAAAAGATTTTACAGTACTTTCCTTATTTCCAAATCATTATGTTTCAGTTTCCAATTGTGTTCAGGGGAAAAAAACGGCTAAGATATTGAGTAAAACAGCAAATAATTTTAACATGTGTTGGTTGGTTCCATGTCTAGATGAAGTATAACTATTATATTTGTGTTTCTTTTTGTGTTCAAAGTCATTAAGTTCAGAGTTAAATTTATATGCATAGTTCTGGTTAGGTTTATAGTTAGAGAAGTATAAGTTGTAGTGTAAAACTGAGTTTTCTACTAACAACTAGAAACACACATGCATGAAATTTAGAATGTTTAGTATTTTTCTTACTTTAAATCTGGAATCATCAGGGTTTTTGTTTTTGTTTTTGTTTTTGACTAGTCCTGTGGCTTGAATTCAGGTTCTGTGTACTATCCTTGGACACTTTTTGCTCAAGGCTAGAACTCTTGTCACTGTTGCCAGAGAGTCACAGCATTCTCAGTCTATGTAGAAGCAAGGAATCAAATCCAGGGCTTCATGCACACTAGGTAGAGTGTTTACTCTACCACTAGACTGCACTTCTGGCAGCAGGGTTACATTTTTAATTAGGTTTTTGTTTAAGGGTTGGATTTGAAAAAGGGTAAGATAGATATTGGGTAAAACTGAATTGTTGTAACAAGTATGAGTTGCTTCCACTAAGGATGAAAGAATACTATTGTATTTTTAGTGTTCTGTTTTCCATGTATGAGTAAGTCTGTTTTACATACTTGTAACTCACTGCTACCAGGGGTAGGGCTGCCTCCAATTGATTGGTCTTTTGTCCATAGCCAGTGAGGAGTGGTAAAAGGTATAAGACACCTTTGTCCTCCAATATGGCCTCATTTCAAGTATTTCCATTAAGGTACTCTAGAGGCTTACTTGCCCCCTTTCAAAAATCACACATTTCAAGGATGGGGGAAAAGCCATGTTCTCTTCTCCCTGGTAAGATGTCACCAGTGGAGTATTCAAGGTTCTTGGTGATGTTTCTGGCTGTCCAAACAGGTGGTGAATTTTTTCTTCATCTTGTTTTGGCTAGACTAGCTGTGCATTTCCATTCTTCTTCTTTCCCTTATGGACTTTTTTAGTACACTGCTGAAGGAAGGTATGTGTTCCATGTAGCCAGCCACCCACACCTATCATATTCTACTGCCTCACTGCGTGCCTCTGAGGAGGTTTCTGTCTTCTTGTGCGAGCAGTATAAGTCTTCTTTTCTTTTTTCTTTCTTTCTTTTTTTTCATTCTATACATCTGTATAGACTCTCTGGAGGTGAGGAACCTGCTGGGAAGTCTCAGCTTGACTTATGTAATTGTAACTGCTCTTTATATGCATTTTACAACAATGAAAAACAAGGAAGGAAGGAAGGAAGGAAGGAAGGAAGGAAAGAAGGAAGGAAGGAAGGAAGGAAGGAAGGAAGGAAGGAAGGAAGGATGGAAGAAAGGAAGGATGGAAGGAAAGGAAGGGTGGCAAGAGTAGGTGAAAATGTTAATAGGTCTGATATTAATCAATGGGCACTGTTGTATGGCAACTCCTTTGTACAATTACTCGAAGAATATAAAAAATTATGAAAAAGAAGAAATAAAAATAGTCATACATTTTCAAAGTATTTTTAGCTATTGTATTTGTGGTTTTATACATGTATGTTTTATTGGCAAGTAGACAATAAGAAAGATGTGAAGTTGGTTCTTCTAGGAAGAAAATAGATGCCTTTAACTTTGGCATAAACACATTCGCTTGTGTGAAGATTTATACAGTCTAATTTGCATAATGATCATTTTATGCCACATTATTTGCACCTGCTTTACAAATTTCCTGAGCATTTCACAACAATTATCAATGATCATATCAAAGTGTCAAATGTCCCAAAGTGACATTTCACTTGACAGTTATGAAAGAAATTTGTTTTTCCCTTTGGTTGTTGGGGACAGTTTGAGGCAACTTATTATATAAGGAAAACTGCTGAAAAACATTTTTCTATATTTTTAAAATTTTGGTCTAGGAAAGAATGAAGTAAAGAAAATGAAATTGTGCCATTCAACATGTCAATATTTAATACTATTACAGATAGGTGTTCATCTGCATAATAATATTGACAGCCTAAATTACTGATAATAATTCATTGAGTTCAAATATGTAATCAATATAAATTTTCTGCTAACATGCAATTCACTAATTGTAAACATATATTTTCTTTACTTTTAGCATTTTAGTGTACTTATATTCTAAGTGCAATGGCTTCAAATGTACATTAATTCCTATCTTACTATTATTGCATATATCTACGCTGGTAAATATTGCTAGTAAAGAACTGCTTATATTGCACATAACTGTTGATCATTTACTAAAATAAAGGCATATTGAAACAAGTATAGTAAATCAAAGTATGTAATAAATAGCCTGGAATTCAAGTTTCTCAAATATCTGTATGTTTTCTTGACAAATCTTCTGATAAAATCATAATGCAAGATCAATTCTAAAACATTTTAAGTAATATTGTGCAGATCTGCAGTGATAGTTACCATAAAAGATTCATTTAGAAAATTTTGCCCATATTTCAATATATTTTATTTACTTCATAAGATTTATATAGTCTCATATAATTGTATATACATTTTATATTGTATATGCTTATACATTTTATAAGTATATAAGATAGACATATTTATAAGAAATAATTGATATAGTGATATATAAGTATACATATCTAGAAAGAATTACTAAAAATTTAATAGAAATAAAGTTTCCGAATATACAAGAATAGAAGAATGCATCCTTCATATACATACATGCCAAAGCCTCAATGATCTTGAAGTTTTATAGCAGTTACATGGGAAAAACATGAATGTCCATCCTGTTGATAAGATTTGGGCAGTTAGGGTCGGAGTTTACAGATACAAACAAAAGATACCATGCTCAACATAAAGGAATAATAAGGCCAATAGCTTATCAGGAAAATAAAGATGCCCCAATCAAAAGAAAGAAAAATTAATCAATTACTATTCCTTGAATAGATTTTTCAATTTTGGAGCTAATCAAATTTTGAAATAGTTCTATGCATGTAAAACTATCCGATATTTAGTACTTGCTTCCATTTCAGTTCTTAAACTTCTGTGGTTTGGTTTGATCCTTAACTTCCATCTCTGAACTTGACACCAGATCTGTGTCCAAGTCCCTTTTAACAATAGATAAGTTAGTTCTAAAGATGATAGCAAACTTTACATTTCTTCCAAGAAAACACGTGCCAAAGCTTAAAGAAATATTCAGGGATTCCATGTCTGTAGGATATATGAGAAGTGCAAGTTCCTGATATATTTCTACCTGAATTCCTTATTTTCAAAATCTTCTATGTCTTTTGTTTTAGAATCAATATATGTTTATGTGTGTGTGCACACACACACATTTCTTAAATTTTGAAATGCTAATCAAGATTTTCCAGAGTTTATTAGAAAACAAGCAGATTATTTTGAGACATATTACCCTACTACTTCTCAAAATGTAAGAACAAATATTTGTATAATTAAATATTACTTCAGCTGCTTTTTTATTCGACACTCACTAACAAATGCACAAAAAACCTTTTCTAGACTATTCATATTAGGTAACTTACATTCAGTTTACATTTAGTTGACACCAATTATAGACTAAGAACATTATTTTGTTCTTTAGCCAAAGTCATGAGGTCCACATAAATTTTCCTATATTTAAAACTTATGAACTCTACCTTGGAATTTCTCCTAAGTAGAGCAGAAATAAATATTTGCTGAGAATCACCTTTAGGGAGAAAACCCTAGAACCAAAATGAAAAACCTGATGATGTTAGTGATAGTTAGTGATAGCAAATGATCTCAATAATGATTTTTAGGGGATCTTAATATTTGGACAAAGTCCACTTCTTCTTTTTTTTTTTTTTAGCTGTTCAGCGTCTGTAGATTGTAATAGTGATCATACCATTGATTTTCTGTCTGGCACTTAGAAAAGCACTTAATAGCTGTCAGTTACTACATTTGAAAATATAGAGCTGAATGTACTCAGGATACTGTTTTGACAATTTAGTGGTAAAATGTCAAAACAATCAGAAATCAACATTTTCCAATAATGTCACTTTCATGCATTACTAACATGGATGGATGCTAATGTGTAGTGTCATTTAGTCATACTTTAAAAACTGCTAATTTGTCCCATTTTTTCTGTGATTCTGTCATTTCAGAATTGCTATAGGTTACAGTTACTCAAAATTACAGTAAGGAATCTATTCAAGGCTAAATTCTTCCTATAAAATGCTACTATCATCTTTAAAGTGGGAAAATAATAAATATTTTCTGTCTTCAAAATGTTTTTTTGAAATGAGCACTTCAAAGAATATTTAAGTAGCATTCCATACCATTTAAAAATTCATACATTTACTTCAGAAAGGGATTCACTTCTATGGGCTGTGAACATATCTGGCACACGGATGGGTCAATAAAATGCTTTTCTTTTTGAACAGGCTATGCTAGCAATGCATGATAATCATAAATGAGGTATTGTGCACTTATAGTGAAAGTTCTTACAAGGGTAGTGTATAGTAGAAAATGTAAAAAATTTGATCACAGATATTGTATGATATAGATTTGAATTCAAATACAAGAAATTTCTAATACAAGAAAATTAAATTAAGCATATTATACTCAATGAAAAAAACCTTGATGAGGAAAGGCTAGTAGTTACCATGGTTTAAAAACATAAATCAATCCAGGTGTTGTGGCTCACATCTGTAATCCTAGTTACTCAGGAGGCTGAGATCTGAGGCTCATGCTTCAAAGCCAGACCAGGCACTAAAGATGGTGAGACTCTTATCTCCAATTAGCCACTGGAAAAGTGGAATTGCTACTGTGGCTCATGGAGAAGGGCAATAGCCTTGAGTTGAAGAGCTCAGGGACAGCCCCCTAGGCCTAGAGTTGAAGCCCCAGGACTGACGAAAGAAAGAAAGAAAGAAAGAAAGAAAGAAAGAGAGAGAGAGAGAGAGAGAGAGAGAGAGAGAGAGAGAGAGAGAGAGAAAGAAAGAAAGAGAGAGAGAGAGAGAGAGAGAGAGAGAGAAAGAAAGAAAGAAAGAAAGAAAGAAAGAAAGAGAAAGAAAGAAAGAGAGAAAGAAAGGAAGATTTACACTGCACAATATTCATCTTGATGTAATATACTATTTCCTCATTTAAGAAAAAAAATTCAACCATCTGCTACTCACAGAAAATGTGACTCATTATAACTTTCTTGTTTATGTCCTTTTAGCTATTGGATTTTTTCATCTAGCATGATGGTTCCCAAAATGACCCAGCTCAGACCAAGGTGGGAAACCTCACTGACATTCCATGATCGTGACACCTTTACTCCAAACACAAGATAATATGCCAAGCACAAAGACAGAGCAACCGCTATCCCCTTAGGACTTGATCTGCCAACAGCTAAGGGCAACTGCCCATCTGCTAAGAGAAAATACATCTCAGCCTAATTTCTAAGTTTGTTTCTTATGACTTCATGACTTTTTAATTCATTTTTTTTTTGGTTATGGGGAGGGTGCAGGGCGGGAGGGGACTCTGGTGGCCACCTGTCTGGTCCGTTAGGGAATACTTAATATTGATATACTAGTGCCCTTTCCGTTTGCTTTTCTGCTCTTCTTCAATCCTGCGCTGTAGTGTCTCAATACAATGCTGGATGGCCATGTAGATGAACCGATATTGTGCTTCTGTCTGGACCATCCCTTGACCTCTGGGACTGCACCATCTGAATGGTTTTGGGAATGTCAATGTCACAGTCGACACCTTTCTCTCTGATGATGTCGATCAGGATGCCGATGACAATGAAGGTTCCCGCCTGGCCAATTCCAGCATAGCAGTGAACCACGACAGGGCCTGCATCCATGATGCCCTCCTGCTTGTGGTGGACCTCTTCCAGGAAGTCCAGCACACCCCCGGGGTCACTGGACACGCCGTGGTCCGGTCAGGTCCGAAAGTGGTATTTCCAGACCGTTCTCTCCGTATTCCCTCATCCGACCTTCCAGAGCTTGAGTTCTCTTAGCGTGTAGTGGTGAGCCACACTTCCTTTGACCTTCCGCACACGCACGACCCAGTCCTCCTTGAGCGCATCCTCATCCGGCCAGTACTTGACACATTTGCTCTTGCCCCTCTGTGCTTCCTAGGTCGTCATGACGCTCACCCGGGAGTTCTCCTGGCACACCATCCTCCAGAAGTCGTTCACCTTGTTCTGCAGGCAGCCTTGTGGGGCGATGTAACTCATTTTTTGGGGGGTAGAGGGGGGCTTTGAATTGTTGCACTTGGTTTGGAATTCGGGCGTGATGATGTTCGTGTTGATGCAAGCAGAACCGGGCTGGTTAGGGTCCCCGTCATGCAGGACTGGCTTGGTGTGTGATCAAAAAAGGACAGGGTGTTTTGATACCTGTTTTTGTTCTTTTCTTGCCTCTGAGCCTCTTTTCCGCTGTACAGAAGTGTGCGTTCCCGTTGTTGTAGGGTCTCAAACTCTTCCCCAAAGCCTTGCTTGCCTTTTATCTATGGTTGCAGGTAACTGGCTCAATTTCGTCAGCATGAATACGAGTCGCGTTGAGAGGCTGCTTGAGTTGTAGAACTGTGTCCAATGTCTCCCCCATGGGGGTTCTTTTTGTCATGTTTCACAAGATCTGTCTAAGAATCGAACCAGTCTCCTCCACCAACATCGTATTTCATGGCATGGGTCACTTTAGACTTCGACGGTGGCTCTCTCTCTTGTCGTCACCAGTGTGCACAGACAGAACGAAATTCCCAGGGTGGCCCTGGCTCTCCCACACAAGAAAGCTGCCATGCTTTCCTTCCTCGGTCAGCAGTTTCTCTGCCTTTTTTCCTGAGAGGTGACCGTGAAACCACCGTTCAGATGTAGGATCTGCACAGTTCAGTGGGTACTTGAGCTCAATCACATCTCCCTTCTTCTCCTTCAGCTGCCCAGGATGCTCCATGGAGTACTGAACCAGCTCAGCCAGGGTAGCAAACTTCTCCCCTCCATACAGGTCTTACTAGTCCCCCATGTTCTGAATCTTGATGTGGGTGACAGCTCCATTTCTTCTAACAGAAAGCGTGAAGTCTCCAGGGTTACTTCTACTGGGCCTTGCCAAAAAGCTGCCATCAACTCCTCTGAGCAACAGTAGATTTTCTGTCTCTATGCCAGTAATGTTTGAGTGAAACCATCTCCACGATGTCATGTTCCTCTCGTCCTCCAGCTCCGCGGCGAGCCTGCTCCTTGTTCAAGTCCCATCAAATCAGGGTGGCCCAAAAGGAGGCTGGAGGCAGGCCGCATGCAGACCCCCCTACAAGCCTGGGGGATCCCATACTCTGTGCAGGAGCCCCCTAAGCCTGGCTCCCTTCTCCTCCTCCTCCTCCTCCTCCTCCTCCTCCTCCTCCTCCTCCTCCTCCTCCTCCTCCTCCTCCTCCTCCTCCTCCTCCTCCTCCTCCTCCTCCTTCTCCTCCTCCTCCTCCTCCTTCTTCTCTTCCATCTCCTTCCCATACTCCTCATGTTACTTTTGAGACTGAGAAATACTGCTGGATATTTGAAACCTCAAGTGGAGTCAGATCTTCATGAATTCAAAGAACCTAAGGCTGAAACTTGTTATTAATGTTAGTAGAATAAGTCTCTTTTTGTTGGTGAGGGAAAAGTAAAGTTCTCTGTGAAATATGGAATGCTGTCCTCCTATTTCTATACTACTCGGTTTTCCATTTTGCAAGGCTGTGTCTTTGGAAGATATCTGTGAAAGGCATCTATAACATGTTTAGAGAATTCAGTGCCTTGGTGATTTGCAATCTATTTATTTTTTCTAGAAAAACGAGGTTATATAGAAATAAAGTGTGCCCACTGAATTGAAGAAAAATAAGTTAATTCATTCACAATAAAGATGCAATAAAAATATACCTGAGTCATTTTATCTATTCATTTCTATTCTGACTCTAATATTCATATTTCTAACAATCCTTTATTGCTATGTGGTTAGGATTTGAAGATATAGGGTGATAAAATTTCTTACGAGCTTGTGTTCATGATACTTTGGATTTCAGGAAGACTACTAACTGAAAACTAATAGGCAAAGACAGCAACTTATATGTACATTTGGATCTAGGCTCAAGAACGGTGAATTATCTTGCTGGAATTGTAGGAGGTATCATAATTGCTTACATTTTTCTGGAGTCTTCTCAATCAAAGTGTGTATAAGAGATCTGTAATTTTACAGACATTTTGATCAATGGAGGGCTATGTATAAATTATAATAATATAATCTTCACTTTGTAAGAGTAAAATAAAGAAAAGATAGTAGTGGAACAGGTAAAGATCAAATCCATTAAATGCCATTAAAGGACATTGGAAATCAACAGAATACACTGTACCTACGGCTCTGAATACACTTTGTACATAAATAATTATTAGTGGCAGAGGTTGGGATATTAGTTTTTTGTAAGCTTCACTAGTTCATAATAAACAAACATTAACCAGAGAAGAGAATTCCTTCTTATAGGGAGAACAAATATTCAAGATCAATATTTGTGAAAAAGTCTGGATTGGACTATCAGGTAATATATATCTCTGAGTCGACTTGGGCAACTGAGCGATGGAACTGTTCAACACAAGTCAAAGATTATGTATATCTCACATCTTTCTGGAAGGTGTTAGCATTTGTATTAGGGTCATGGACCAAGAAAATGACCCTAACCAACAGGGAAAGGCAACACTGAATGCAATCACTCTTGGATGGCTCAAAATATTGGAGGATATGCCATTCAAATGCCTTTTGTCTCTGCTTCTAAAACTGGGACACATATATCCTTCATCAGGGTTCCAGGTTTATAAAACCCTGGATTTACAACAATGGCAATGTTCTCTGCCATGTCCTCATATCTTCAGTTTCAGACTGAGTTATATTATCTGTCTGGCTGATATGCTAGCTCCTATTCACTGTTCATCAAATAGACAGAAGACTGTAGGACTTCCTGGCCACATCACTGAAAGAGCTGATTTTTACCACCAGTTTGAATGACTATGTATTTATACAACTCAAATACATTCTTATAAGACACACATTGAATTTCAGAAACTATTTTATAAAAAAGTGGAGAAATAGAAGGATTTTGTCATAAAAAATACTTATAGCTAAGATGTTTCTACTTTCTACTTTCAAGTGTGGAATAGTAGAAATAAGGTAAATTTCCAAGGCTAAGGGTCACAGTGTGAAAATTTCTCTTGTAGAAGACATAATTTCATTTGCCACACAATGCCATAGCTTAAAAATATTTAAGGATGGATTAAAAGTAATAATTGCATTAATCATCTCATGCTATTTGTATTAATTCATATCCTATTTCAATAACTGTACAGTACAATATTTAATCTCAAACAAAGAAGTAACCAAACATTGTGGTAAATGATACTGACTTTACAGCAACAAGGATCTGGTTCATATATCAACTCTGATGCTGCCTGCCTGTGAGGAACAGGTTTATAATCACTCTGTGTGATTATTGCTTCTCTATAAATGGAAATATTAAGAGTGGCTACTTTACAACTATATGAGAAACAAGTGAATTAATATTCAGGAAATATTCATGTATTAGGAAAAGTTTATCCTCTGTATATACTTATAAAATGTTAGCAACAAATGAGATGAAAATAGAATGTGAATATGCCTTTAGATTATAGCTCTTAGACTGTTAACAATTAAGAAAACCTTGCATATTACATATCAGTTTTATAATGATGGCTAATTTTGCATGTATCTGATTAAACTGTAAATTAAACAAATTTTTGTATAGACAGAACCAAGGCCCTGCTAAAGATGAAGTCTGTAACTTTAGCCATATACAGAACCTGCTTATTTGTTGGTTTGCCCAGGCTAGTATTGAACCATAATCTTGCTTGATTACTCTCTCTCAGATTACAAGTATAGCACAAGCCAATGATATAGTGATAAAAGTTCTTTATACATATTTATGAAGACTGAATAAAGAAACACATTAAAATTATTTTCAAAGTTGTATAGAGGAGGTTTAAGAAATAATAATAGAATCTGTATTTGGTCAAAGAACATTGAATACATATATGGAAATATAAACCTCTAACCAATTTGTGTACTTACTATATGCTAATAATAATAGTAAAAATAAAGTATTCAAGAAATTTTAGGTAATAAATTTTATTTGTACTATTAATCAGAAATTCATAGATATTATACTTCTAAGGAATATAATATAAATAGGTATTTTCTTCAACTTCCCACCTTCCTTGAGTTCAAATGAATGATAGTCAATGTCTAAATCTAGTCTCTTTCAAGATTTCTTCCTTGTTTACTTTTCTCCCCTCCCCTTCTTCCTTCCCTCCTGCATTCCATTTCCTTCGTGTGTATTTATTTTTTTATTATTTGTTTCTTTATGGTGAAATTCTACCACGGATCCTAGATATAAAACCCACAAAATTGTCAGTATTATTGGAAACCATTCTAGAGTTTTTTGCTTTTATGAAAGTATATACTTAGCAATCAATTATTATCAAAATTACCCTTTATTTAACCTGGCATCTGTTTCAGATGAATCAATCTATGCTGTGATCCTCTGTATGTTCTAGGTTATCTTAGAGTTCAGGTTACCAGTTCCCTCCCCCAAATATTCAATTCTGTGATGAGCTTAGAAAGAATCATTCAGTTATATTGTTTTGGCTTTGGAGTAAACACAAAAGTTTAGAAGTGGAAGTCCCTGATATATTGGATTTATAGAGAGAATTCCAATGTGAAAAAGTCCATGAACTGAAAGGCCTAGTGGTAGAGTGCTTGCCAAGTATGTATGAAACCCTGGGTTTGAATCATTTGTACCACATACACAGAAAAAAGCTATGCTGGGGATGAAGTGGTAGAGCGCTAGTCTTAATAAAGCTTCCAGGCCATTAGTTCAAGCCCCAGGACTGGCCAAAATAAATAAATAAAAGAAAAAGAAAAAAATTATAGAGCAAATTTAAAATGCAGAATATCCAGGAATGATTAGAAAGCATGCATTATAGTACATAACAGTAATCTGAGTTCTTAGGAGGTTAAGGAAGGAGGATCATAAAATTGCTCAGAATTGAGAAATTTTAATTCAATGAAGTTGGCAGAGTTGATATTTGACCTTCCTTGTTGATTGTATACTTTGGTAATATTTTCTTGATTTTTTTAGTTAAACAAACAAACTTTCTCTGTTCTACTTTTTTAAATATACCATAGCAGGTGGAGTCTTGTAGCAGCTTGAACTGATCTACATGACTAACTCATTTTTAAAATATAGACAAAATTGCTTCTATAAATAATAAGAACTTGTTGCATCTACCAATATTTTATACATTTCTTTGGATAGAAGAAACACTGTTAATTGTTTTTACATTTAATTGTTTAATATTGCTTTAGTTATAGTCAGTGATTACATTTTCTTTTTTATTATTACAACTATGTTTTAGAAATCACCTAGAAATTCAACCAAGCAAACATGTAATGCAGTTATATAAAATCTTTGAAGAATCCTTCCTAGATTTGTCTCCTGGCTCACTCCTGAAGTTGAGTGGTTCTATGTGATTCTCTTATTTATCAATAGCATTGTAACATGAGATTAGTACTATGGTAACCACATGAACTTATCATTGGCATTCAAGGGTTAATATAAGGAAGCTGCTCAGTACTTTAAATGAATATCATATTATGTTGCTTGAAATAAGCAATTAAGGAACCATTTCATTTTTTAATTCATTAAAGCAGATGTAATTTATTATTCATTTCCCTTGATGAAGCCAGAGTCTCAGTAACTAGCCTCTTCTCAAGTGGGTCAATTAACTATTCCACACCATCTGTTTGGCTGGTGAGCTAATCCCTTGCTTCCAGTCATATGTGGTGGCCTTTATGAATGCAGAGATGGGAGGATACTGGAAGGGCACCAGATTGGAGAATATTTGGCCACAAGTAAACACGAGAGAAGAAAAGTATAAATATTTAGATGAAATTAAATATGCAACTTTTAAATTGTTTTGCAAATCTTATCTTTGGTGTGTAACACATATCAGAACAATAAATGTGCACACCATATTTGCCCAGTGGACAGTCATTCCTGTGTGAAATCATAGCACCATTTGTTGGACAGATTCAATGCAGTTGGCAGAGTTGATATTTAACCTTCCTTGTTTATTGTATACTTTGGTAATATTTTTTTGATTTTTTTAGTTAAACAAAGAAAATTGCTCTGTTCTGTTTTTTTAAATATACCATAGCAGGTAGAGTCTTTTAGCAGCTTGAACTGATCTACACAACAAAGTCATTTTTAAAATATAGATGAAGTTTGACTTTGAAAGCTGATAATATAATATAAATGTTGCATTTTAGAAAGATTCTTAACAAGTGTTGCATCCTACCTTTTTCTAAACTGCTGTAGAAGTTATCTGTGTTGCTTAGATATGTGACATTGACTTTCCCATAAAAAAAGAATGGAATTTTTATTCTGAAATGTAGTGTTACATATGAAAATAGATTCTGAGAAAATTGCATGGAATATGTAGAATGGATGAATTATTTAAAGAAACTGGTTTACTTCATTTACTCAGAATGTTTAATTTTCATTTAATAAAAAGAAGGCAAGGCCAGATGCCCAGGGCTCACACCTGTGATACTGGCTACTCAGGAGGCTGAGATCTAAGGACCTTGGTTAGAAGTCACCCCAGGCAGAAAAGTCCATAAGATACTTACATTTAATGAACTACAAAAAGACAGAAGTGGCACTGTCAGTCAAGTGATAGAGTACTAGCCATGAGAACAAAAACTCAGAGTTAAAGTCCCAGGATGAGCAAACAAGCAAACAAATGAAAGAAACCCATGGAATAAAGATTTAATATTTGAAACCCTTCTATTAATTACAATAAAAAATAAAATAATTGTTAATATCACATAAAAAAGATTTAATATTTGAGTCTAACCAAGAGGGTGGAATGCATGAACAGTGATTCCATATGTGATCAACTCAATGCACCTATTGACTTAAAATATAAGTTAAAAAAAAAAAAAAAGCAAGGCATCAGGCTCTGGTGACTCATGCCTGTAATTCTAGCTACTCAGGAAGCTGAAATGTAAGGATTATCATTCAAAGCTAACTGCCGGAGCCAGCCAGCAGCAAATTGGGATTCTTGAAATAGGGGGCGGGGACGAGGAAAAAATAGAAGAGAGACAAACAGATGGGGCCCGGGAGGTCTGCAGCCCAGGTAAAGACTGCATCCCAGTTTATTTCAAGTTCCAACCTTAAATACTCTTCTTTTTTATTTATTTTTTATTGTAATGAATAAAAGGGTTACATGATATTTGCCAGATAGAAGGTGCATTAATTCACATACATTGATACTCTTTCACATGTCTTGGTACCCATTACCTTCCCCTCCACCCCCCTCCTGTCTTGGTTTTCCCCCCTTCCCTATCAAATTTCAGATAACCAAATACAAATAAATTCAATATATTACATAACAAAGTGAGATACTGTAACAATGTGAGATACCCAATACTCTTCTTAAAACTACGGAACCGCCAGAGACTACATTCATACAAAATAGTAATCAAGTCACAAATAGGATAAATGAGAAGCTATTAACATTGCCCAAAGTCATTTTGATAAGAAATGATTGACATTGCTTAAAGTCATCATGTTAAGAACTACTTCCTTATGTACACACTTGTGTGGGTCCAGGGTCACTGACCCCACAGTCACGGTCACTGACCCTACAGTTGGTCCCCAACAGCTAATCATCACAGGAAATCCTGAAATAGGTAGCATTGAGGGAAAAATAAATCAGGGACAGTGTCCTGGCCTTGAGTTCAATCCACAGGACAGACAAATACAGACAAATAGTCAGGCAGATAAACAGACAGACAGACAGATACACACACACATATGGAAGCACCAAATGACAAAAGCTTCTAAAAGCAACAGATCTTTTTAGTTTTCACATGAAGAGTTGTATAAGCTATGTGTATGTGTGTGTGTGTGCGTGTGTGTGTGTGTGTGTGTGTGTGTGTATGTGTGCGTGTAATTTTTTTAAAAGTATTCACCGTACAGAAAGAGCTTGGGGCTGGGAGTTTGGCTTAGTGGTAGAGTGCTTGCCTAGCATGCAGGAAGGCCTGGTACCACATATATAGAAAAAACCAGAAGTAGTGCTGTGGCTCAAGTGGTAGAGCTCTAGCCTTGAGAAAGTCCAAGGACAGTGCTCAGGCCCTGAGCTCAAGGCCCAGGACTAGCAAACATAAATAAATAAATAAATAAATAAATAAATAAATAAATAAATAAATAAATGAATAAAAGAGAAAGAGCTAACTTTTACTATGTGATCCTCTGTCTCAGTTCCCACAATGCTAGATGGCATAAAATTCTCCAAAAAGTCTCAGGTTCAATATTCTTTTTAATCTTCATAATTTTCAAAAAGAACACCGTGCCCACCTTATTTTACTCATATATAAAAGGTATTAAATGATTTAAAAAGTCTCATTTGACAAATATAGGTAAAGAATCTTGTTACCAGGTAAACATGATAAGCAATATTAGATATTTTAGTATGCTTATAGAATCAATATATTTATATACAGAACCACTCAATTAAACTTAGAAAAGAAAACCTGTATTCAACTAGAATAGCAAGAATTGCATTTTGATTGCAATTTAATGCAACAATTTATGCTTTTTAATTTAGTGGTTCTAAGGACTTGAATTCAAGGAATCACTTTTGCCTTGAAAATCCATAGTACTTGAATAATTGCCTCAGCAAAAGCAAAACAAAAACCAAACAAAAATGTTACTTTTTTCTATATGGATCTTTCATTTTAGAACTAAGTATTGAACTCAGGACTTTGTACTTGTTGAGTTCATCCACAACCACAAGCCTGCCCTGTTTTTGTTAGTCATTTTGAGACAATTTCTTGGGAATCTTTGATTTAGCTTGGCCTTGTATTTGATCCTCCAACTCTCAGACTCTCAAGGGGTTTGGATTACAAGTGTGAAGTACAAGCATCTAGCTTGAGTCCATATTTTCAAGCTTTATATAAGGTTGAATGACCTTCAAATTTTATAATTATTAGAAATAACTTTGATTAGAATATATAAGTCCAATAAAAATTTTGGTTCTAAAAATATGTAAATGATGAAGACATGTACTTGGTTCTCTAATGTTAGATTCAATATGCTAAAAATTTTTGTAAGAGCTTGTATCTATATCCATGAAATTTATTTCTCATTTATCTGTAGTAGTTGAAGTTATTCCTCATTCTGTCTTGGGGAAGATACTGAAGATTAAAAGTTCCAAACAACCTGGTGAGGGTGCCAGGCTGCTTTTTGTTTATTTTTTTACTTTTTACATATAATTTTTTTGCCATTCCTGGGACTTGATCTCAGAGTTTGGACACTGTTCTTCAGCTTTCTCAAGACTAGTACTCTACCACATTAGCCACAGAATCACATCTGGCTTTTTCTTTGTATGCAATGCCAAGGAATTAAATCCAGTGCTTTGTGCATGCTATGCAAGCACGCTACCACTAGGCCACCCTCTTGGCCCACATTTATATAAATTCTTTTCATCTATATGGCTATGAATTATTAAGTACTCTTTGTTTTTTTTCCATATGAGTATTCAGATACATGCTTCTTATGAGATGACTTTCACTGTTCTTTATTCAGCTTTCTGTTATTTGTTATGTTTTTATTTCTTGGTTATGTAATCTGGTCCATTGAGAACTTAATTCTTTGTCAGTAATCTACTGTTTACAATGCTGATGTTTTCATATACCTTAAGTCAGAAAAAATGTTTAAAGTTTCTTTGACATTCCAGATGTTATACATCGAAGAGTTTTACCTGATAGGGCTTAAGATTTTATTTTTTCACATCTGTCTTTGTGAAGAGAATTGCATCCTCATGAAACTGAGATTTCAGTAGCATGACCATGGCTACTCTCTTGTTATCCATCTATAATTCCTCTAGATTTCCAATCTTTCTCTTTCTGTCTCTTTATATATATATATATATATATATATATATATATATATATATATGTGTGTGTGTGTGTGTGTGTGTGTGTGTGTGTGTGTGTGTGTAATTTTTACATATTTTCCTCAATTCTCATTACCCATTTTATATTTTTATACCACTCATCATGATGATATTAAAACTTGTCTTAGTTGTCTTAGTACATAGACTCATAATACGCCTTTGTGATTTATTTTTTCTAGTAGGGTCCTGCTCAATAAAATTAGCCCTAGTTAGTATTTTATGTTTCTTTTATCACTGTCTAAATAAGATATATTGTTCTCTGAAAAAAAATTATGGGAATTTATTTCTTCATTCATAAAATTTTTGACGTTTTCAATAGCCATGGTTTCCATTAATGTATGGACTTAAAATAATGAGGAAAAAATGTCAATTTTATTCCCCAAATTAGGAGACTCTAAAGTTTTCACTGTTTAACTAAGCCTTTCTTCTTCATTATCTAATATGTTACTACATCTACAACTTGAGTTACAAAATCCAATTATTTAAACATTTTTATTACAGCTTATTTATATTCCTTTAATTGGCTCTCAGGACTGTGCTAAAGTTCTTCATAGAATTTTATTTGTTTGTTTAGTTCAGTTTAATTTACTACTTCTGGTTAAAATTAGACTTGTCTTTCTAGTTTTCTTTGTCCTTTGATTTTTGCTTTTTTTGATGATGGCATTTAGTTTCTGTTAGTTCTGATAAATGAAAAATTGTAAATGTATGCATTTACTTATAGATATATGAACATATGCAATAATCAGATTAGGGTAATTATTATTATTCACCTAGGACATTTAGCATTTTAATTAGTAGAAAAATCAAGAAGTTCTTAGCAAACTAAATTATATTCATTATGCCCATATGTATTGAATTTTGTCGGCTCTGGTGAATGTTTCAAGCCTTTGTTTTAATATGTTCATTGGCATCAATTAGTTGTACAAAGGAAGTTATATTATCAAAACATTAATTCAGTGTACCTTGTTTGAACACACTGTCTGTCTGCTACTCTCATTCTTCCTTCCCTCTGCCTTTTCCCAAACAAGTATCTGTAAACAGACTATGAAATTGAAGTTTCCTGATGTAGATGACCTTAAAATATCCAAGGACGATACTCTTCAGTCTATAGAATAAAGATGGTCATAGGCTTGATTGTGGAAATTTGTCCTGATCCCATAGGCATGACATGTCTTTTCTGCAGCAAAACTGACTAGACCTAAGTCTGGGCTCCCACAGAATCTGTTCTGGAATAGAGACTGTGTCTATCTAATACATGGGATGTTTGATGATTGTGTATATTTCCTGGGAGACCTGCACTTAAAGGACATTTTCCAAGTGGCAAAAAAATGGAACCACAACTAAAACCCCTTTAGAAGATGCAGTGAAACACCGAATCAGAATATTTTCCATAGAGAATCAGGTTTATACACATCTTTGAACATAGTGTAGTTAGGATTGCTGGTGAACATAAAAATGAAAGACAAGACCTGAGATAGCCTATTTCCAAATCTGTTGTTGGGTGGAGATTTGTAAGCCCTTCATGAGGGCTAAGATAATCAATAGTTTCAGGCCTGTTAGATATCAAGGTAAGAAACTGTAACAATATGAGAATAACCAAGGGACAACAAATGAGATGAGAAATAACATAGTACATTAAGAGTAACAATCACACATTATATATACATTATATATAGGGCTCTTGTCCTTTCATTTAGCCTCATCCTATATGGCCTTACGTATCTAGATTTTGCCCTGTGGTAAACCTCTGCTAGGAGACTCCAAGGTTTATACTTTATGACAAATGAGGGAAATCATTGAGCATATGTTCCTTTGAGTCTGGCTTACTTCACTTAATATGATTTTTTCTAAGTCTTTCCATTTCCTTACAAATGGGTCAATGTTGTTCTTTCTGATGGCAGCTTAGAATTCCATCATTTATAAATACCACATCTTGTTGATCCAAGCATCAACGGAGAAGTATTGCAATGCTATTTTTTTTTAACATGACATGCATCAACAGTCTTGGATCCAGGTAAGAATTGCTTTTCAGTTTTATTACTGATGGTGGCCTCTCTCCTTCGGACTCAGGTGTTATTATGGAATGAACCACAGCATTTGAAAGGAGGCTCTTGAAGTTTCAACAAGGGGACTGAGATATTTACCAGAGTCCCTTCAACTCAGGCCAATCAAGGTATCAGTCTTCTATCAGGAAAGGGTTAAAAAATGTTTTACCTGTGTCTCCTGACTGTTTTATGGTGGGTGAACTTATTGAGTACCAAGGAACTCCAACTGAGGGATTTTGCATGTGGATTTAAAGGCTCCCTTCTTTGGTGTTGTATATCCTCTCCAATATTGCCCCTAAATTTGCAGCTAACCTCATAGCCTTGGAACTCAAGCGATGGTTTCAGAGCCAAGAACGATTCCAATTTTCTGCTTCAGCACACTTCCTCTGTGCTACATCTAACTGGAATGAATACTCACAGAGCAATCTGCAGTAATATGGAAGGCTCACTTTGTATTTCCACCTCACAAAGATGGAAGTCCCTCTGGTATCTGCCTGCATTGATTATTTTCATTCATTTCAGTCTGATATCATTTATTTTTTTAAATTTTTGTTCAGATTGTTTTACTTTCATTTGAATGCCTCATACGTATTTTAATTAATAGATTGTACTTTTAGAGTAGCTTTAGAGAAAAATGAAGCAGCAAGCATCAGTTAACCTGTATTATCTCTCAGATACAAATTGCCTTTTAAAGATCATCTTTAACTATCATGATATATTTGTTGCTATTGATGAACTATGTTGATATATCTTTATTTACTAAGTCTATAACTTATATTAAGGCTTATCTCTTTTGCTATTTTCATTCAGAAACTATGTATATATTATCATATCTGTACCCAAATGTTTTATCTTAGATCTCTTCACGAAAATAAATTACGTAGTTTTAAACTTTGAATGTTGATCTATTGTTGATGGCTATTATGTAGAAGAGAATTGGAATTCATATGATAACTTAATTATTAACATAATAACATGGTTTACTTATCTAAGAACAACTATTATTACAGATCTTTATCTAAGTAACTGAATTTTTGTGGCATCAGTGGCTAATTCCTGCAATCTTATTTATTTTAGGAGACCTAGATATAGAGGATTTCAGGTCCAAGCCACCCAGGAGAGAAATAGCTCCTACATCTCCATCTTCCACATTACCAGCTAAAGCTGATTTGGAGGTATGACCAATCAATCATAAGGCCCTGAATTCAACCTTAACAAGAATGAAATGCTAAAGTATCTAAAGCCCATCACACTTAACAGATAAAAAAGCATAAAAAGTATATCTCTTAGGGTGAATAAAGACATTATATCGTGCATGGTTTTTCAGCATAAAATTCTGTGTATATGTAAGCAAGTAAAATAAATGAAACAGATATAAATCAGAAATAAGGAAATCAATTGTTACTGTTTGGCAGATTATAAACTAAGTCAATGGCAACAGATTGCAAGTAAAAGCAAAGCCAAACTGACTTCTAGATGTAGCCTTTCATACATCAAATTTATCTGACACATGCTAACATTAAAAAGTAACATTTTAAATTATAATACTAATTACAATTTGAAAACATCTTATTTTTGCAATTACTTTATAGGAAAATTTAATTCTTATGGAATGTTATTGTGTATGTAATACATTTATATTTGAGTTTTACATTTTCTTTTGTATATTATAGTGTGAAAACATTTCCTATAATGTAATTACAAAAATATACCGTGTATGAGTTATAATAGCGAATATAATAAATATGATTGTTCTGAATGAATTAAAAATTTTATTAAAATCTGAGTTATTTCTATAGAAAAATAAGATTATTAATTGCTTTTTATTAGAAAAGTTCTTTCTATATGAAAAAGTTTGCATAAACAGAAACAACACTGAAAATGAGGAATAAAATAAATGAACCATTTGAATTTATCTTACTATTAAGTATGTAGTTCTCACAATCATATACAACTCAATGTGAAAGGACATGGATTTTAGATCTCTAGGCATTGTTATGAACAGAAACTGCTTTTTTGAGAAAAGAATCAAAGAAACTTCCTGGACATAAAAATTTTTGCTTTTTATACAATGTTTCTGGAAGAACCAGATATCTAAAAAAAAGAATATTGACTATGTGTCATATTTTACATACTTGTAAACAAATAACTATAAAAGAATACTCTTAAATCTTATTCTTAACAGTTCATATCTTTAGTACCATTCTTTAGGAAAGAATGATTCCTATAAAAATATATGACATATTCCAGCATAGAGATAATACCTTAGGTTTCAAAATAGAGCCTGAGGATGTGCCAATAACAAGTAGCCTCTGTTAGAAACAGAATGTGTATATATTCTAATATTTATATTTTCTACTATATATTATACATATGATCTCTTTATATTATATATTTTAGTAATAACTAGAATTATAATAACACCTTACATTAAAACTCTGCCCAGGAAATTAGGCAAATCATATAATTGACTTAATCATGTTGTGCTTCCCATCCAAAAGTGGGGAAAAGACAAGTTTGGGCATTGGGAAAGGCAACAGTGATTTTAATACAAATAAATGTATGTATTATGTTCTTACAAAGTACACTTGGAATGCCTCTTCCAACAACTCTTTTAGAGTAACAGTAATTTGAGCTTTACTGTTCGATAATGTCACTTCAGTAAGAGAAACAGCATAGCCAGTAATGTTATTTTAGGTAATTTTCAGTAGAAACAATTTATTATTCCAAATATATAGAGGACAGTTTCTAAAGTGTGAGATAACTATCTAATTCCTGAAGCTTATTATCCCAGTATACCAATTCATCAAACATTTAAATACCTGAGGGTGTTGAATAGATTCCCTATCTCTGTAGTGTGAACACAGAACATTGCATTATCATACAGTAAAATGGAAATTCATTCTATTCATTTATCCCTATTGCATTGATTTTGTAATTGTAGGAGAACATATTTAAAATAGTGTTAACCTATTGAAAAATATAATGAAGTATATGAAATTTAAAATGTACTGTACTATAATAAAAATAACTAAGGTTTCATCATTATGTGTTACTTGATATGTAGACAATTTATATTGCCTGATTAAAAACAAGAATAAATAGACAACCTATCAAAAGGGATATCAACTATCTTCATTGACCCTAATATTATTATTTGTATGATAAATTAATCAAGTAATCATTACATTTATTCTCTTAGGTATAGTGAATGCATTGTCTTAAATATACATTTAGCTTTAAAATTTGAGAAAAATGTGCATTTCTCTTATCCATTTATTTTGCCATTCCTGGGCCTTAAACTGAGGGCCTGAACATTGTCCTTGGGCCTCTTCAAGACCACTGCCAGCTCTATCACTAGAGCCACAGCACCACTTTCAGCTTTTTTGTGTATATGGTACCAGGGAATCAAATCTAGAGCCTCATGCATGCTAGGCAAGCACTCTAACACTAGGCCATGTTCCCGGCCTTCCCTTATCTTTTTAAACAATGGGATGTTTAAAGTTTTATAGATGAAATTAAAGAGCTTTAAAAAGTAATATGGAGGAATATAAAACTAGAATGGTAATGAAAGCACACAGGACTTAACATTTAAAATATATTCAACTTCATTCTAAGGTAAGAAAAATGCACTAAATAAGTGAACATGTCTCCATTTTTATTTATATAGAATTGCCATTTTTTCAACTCATTGAAAGTGATGTGTACATCAATATGCTTATTAGTTGTATAACGTCTCATACTTTAGCACAAATGTTCAAGAGGGGACAATGAATCAATTGAAGAGGAAATATAAGTACTATCTTCAAGATAAGACTTGTACATTATAGATCATACCTAAACTTAAACATACTATGTATAATATAGGAATTATATTAAATGTAATATAATTAAACTGCAATATATATAATACAGCAGAATATCTTATATTTTATATTGTTTTGTACATCACATATTATGTTTAAATTATATATTATATTTTAATGCAATTTTTACATAATTGTGTACTTTTTCCACTTAGCACGCATGACAGAATATGTGGCAACTGATAATCTGAATACATTTAATCATAACATGTAAGATTTGTTTTGATCTTCTGCAAAGAACTCTGACAGGTGAATGTTTGTGATCTATTGTCCCACAGATTGGTGCTGTCAACTTGATTTTGTAAAAATAGGACATTAAGTAGAGCAGCTCCCTGGAGCAGAAAAATTTTGAAATCACATGTCAAGTGTTATGGAATTTCTTGAAACTACTTACAAGCTCAGACAGAGCTGGCATAGCTGTGCATTATACTTTTACGTGGAGTCCAGATTCAACCGGAGTCATGTTCAGTGTCTAAAACAAATGATAAGAAAGTTCTATAGCTAAAGGAACATGAAAAGCTGATGAGATAATTGTTTGGCCAATATTAATTTGTATTCAAATTTCTATTTCTAAACAAAGTATTTGATATTTTAGAAAACTTCCAAAACAATGAATAACATAGTTTCATGACTCTTTAATCTATTTTCTTGTTTCTGTCGTTCTTTCTCTTTTCTATTATCTTATCTCAGAATTCCCTACTGCTGGTGAAAACATTTTTCTATAGTATCTTAAGTTACAATCAAACTTCATTAGAAGTAAAGAAGTAAACACCTATTAAGTAAAGATAATGTAGAAGAATTCCTACAAGTTGATGATGTGTTAAGGAAAATGGAAAATTATAGGTACTTGAATGCTTTTAGGTCTTTCAACCTTTTTGTTTTTCTTTTATTTTTTTCAGTTTTGGAGCTTGAACTCTGAGCCTGGGCACCTTTCTTGAGCTCTTCAGCTTATGGCTAGGCCTCTACAACTTGAACCACAGACTGACTTTCAGTTTAATAGTGCTTAATTGGAAATAAGACTCTCAGCGTCTTTCAGGCTGGTGATGACTTTGAATCAAGATACTCAGATCTCAGCCTCCTGAATAGGTGTGGCTCACACCTGTAATCCTAATATACTAGTTTACACACAGTTGCCGAGCAGAGCTTTAAACATTTTATAACATATTTTTTAATTTAATTTAACCATAAAGGTAATTAATAGAGCAGTTAAAGTTACATATGTAAGGCAGTGAGTACATTTCTTCGAGAACATTATTACCTGCCTCACATTTTTCTCTCACATCCCTCTTCTGCAACCCCTACCCCAAGCTGTAAAATTCATTTCCAACATAATGTCTTGTGATTATTACTATTACATTGGTTTTCTCTTCATCATTTGTCTCATTATCGTGTTGTTCCCTTTCTCTTCCCTAATTATATATATATATATACACAATTTCCCTTCCATATATATGTATATACATATATAAGTGTACACATATATACATACATACAATATATCAGGTACCAAAATCAGATACACTGACAAGAGATGATCCCTAATTGGGGAAAAAACAAAAGAAAAAATAATTTCATATACTACCTTGAAATTAACAACCACAAAGAAAAAAATCTCTTGGTTCCATATCCTGGAGTTCATTCACATAGGTGAACATATGACTCCTGTATTTTCTTTAGGCTTTCTGTATATATGAACTAGATCATCTTTTGACTATTTATAATACTTTTACAAACAATGTTTTTTCAAATTATGTGTGGCTTGCGGGGAGAAAGGGCATAAAATTGACAAATGTACTCAGTGTACATAAGTACATATGTGATAATGGAAACAATTAACAAGAAGGATGGATAGGATTTGATTAGATGGAGGACAATAGTGTAACAACAGTGATATTATTCATAATTCATTGTAGTACCAAAGTAACATCTTGAATGGCAACTTCCCTATACAATGATTGAAAGATACTATTTTATGCTCTTCATTGTACATACTACCTTTTAGTATGAAAAGATTAGTAATACAGGAAAAAAAGAGAAATTAATGATTGGTTAATAAAATCAATAGTTATAAACATCATGAAACATTAAACATCAGATTATTGTCTTGACAAGAATAAACATTAATTTGAACTGGTTTCAGTATAACATCACTCTCAGCAAGGCCTACCCTATGATCAATTAGCATTTTCTTAGTGAATGAAATTTTGTGATGTGGTCAATGTATCAGCATTCCCTAGATAAAGTCTGAGCCACTGGGAATATTGAGCTACAAATCAAGTGGTCAATAAACAACTTTCATTTTGGATGTTCTCAGGCAGGTATGAAAAATGACATCTGTAAATATCACATAGACTTTCTCATGTATCAGAAGTGTAAATAAAAATAACCATACTAAAATTTAAAGGTCATATTAATCTTTCTGTGATTCCCAAATGAACCTGGATGAAAAATGTTAATAATTAGCAAATAATCACAACCAACAAAAATCCTCCTAAAGTATTTATCACTCTCAATGTGAAATTTTCTGTTACATGTAACCCCCTATATATATATATATATATAATCATAAGATATGTGCAATAAATTGAAATTTATTTTGATATATAGTTTAAAATTTGAATATACTAAATTTAAGAATTATGTAAATGAAAATAGCTTTAATTAGTATACAAATGGTGCAAAAATGTGTTTATTATGACATATCCATATACATAAGGATCTTTAATAAAATCTTCCCCAACATAATCTTTTCTATTTTCCTTCCTTCATTCCACCCATTTTCCCTCTTGTTGTCTTCCTTCTATGCTTTTGCCTTTGTGTTGCCATGCACATTTTTCATTATATTTTACATGAAAGTAAAACTATGTTACTTGTCTTTATTCTGTGTCTGGCTTCTTTTACTTAACATGATAATATCAGGTTTTATTTTCTTCAAGGAAATTATTTTATTCTTCCTTATAGTTGACTAATAAATATTCCATTTTGCAGAGATGAACATGACTGAGCAGGTGTCCTTAACATATCCTGGGTTATGATGTTCAGGACAGATGCCCAGGAGTGGTATGCTAGGATCATAGGGAAGGTCTATTTTCAATTCTTTAAGAAACCTCCACACTGCTTTCCAGAGTGGCTGAACTTGCTTACAATCTCACCAGCAGTGCAGTTGGTTTCCTTTTTCTCCACAACCCTGCCAGCATCTGATATTATCTGAGTGCAAAATCTTGGCCATTCTTATTGGAATAAGGTAGTATCTTAGGGTTGTTTTTATTTGCATTTCCTTCGTGACCATGGATGATGAGCATTTTCTCATATGCTTTTCTGCCATTTTAACCTCTTCTTTTGATAAGACTCTCTTTAGTTCCTTTGCCTATTTAGTGACTGGTTTGTTGGGTTTGGGGGGAGAGGATTAGTTTCTTAAGTTCCCTGTAGATACTGGATATTAAGCATTTCTCTGATGTATTATTGGTAAATATCTTTTCCCAGTTTGTTGGCTGTCTTTCTACTTTAGTATCTATGCTTTTATCTGTGCAGAAAATTTTTATTTTTAGGTAGTCCCATTTATCGAGTCTCTCTCCAATCTCTTGTGACACTGGCATTCTGTTCAGCTATGTTCATCTCTGCACTATTCACAATAGCCAGGGAAGGGAAACAATCCAGATACTCTACTGCAGATGAATGGATACAAAAAATGTGGTATAACCTCACTCCAGCTAGAATGGCCAGGATCAGGAAAACGAATGACAACAGATGCTGGAGGGGATGTGGCCAGGAGGGATCACTACTACACTGTTGGTGGGAGTGCAAACTCGTTCAACCGCTATGGAAAGCAGTGTGGCAGTGCCTCAAAAGGCTAAACATAGAACTCCCCTATGACCCAGCAATTCCACTACTTGGCATTTACCCAACCATCCAGAAACAAGGACATACTAAACCCACTAGCACAACAATGTTCATTGCAGCACTATTCACCATAGCAAAGATATGGAACCAACCTAGATGTCCCTCAGTTAATGAGTGGATCAACAAGTTGTGGTATTTGTACACAATGGAATTCTATGCTGCTGTCAGAAAGAATGACATTGCCCCATTTGTTAGGAAATGGAAAGACTTAGAAAAAATCATATTAAGTGAAGTAAGCCAGACTCAAAGGAACTTAGGCTCAATGGTTTCCCTCATCTGTCATAATCAGTAGAAACCTTGGGCTCTACTAGCAGAGATTTGCAATAGAGCAAAATCTTGATACATAAGGACATATAATGTGAAGCTAATTGAAAGGACTTCCAGGATACTGAAACAAAAGCCATACAATGAATGATTGTTGTCCTTAATGTACTATGTTGTCTCTCATCTCCTTTGCTGTCCCTTGGTTATCTCATATTGGTATAGTATCTCACTTTCTTATCTGATATATTGAATTTATTTGTATTTGGATATTTGAAATTTGATAGGGAAGGGGGGAAAACCAAGACGGGTGGGGGGTATGGGGGGGGGGAAACGGGTACCAAGACATGTAAAAGGGTATCAATGTATGTGAATTAATGCACCTTCTATCTGGCAAATATCATGTAACCCTTTTACTAATTACAATAAAAAAATGTGGTATAAAATGGAATTCTACATAGCCAACAGACAAGATAAAATAATGGCATTCTCAGGGAAGTGGATGAATCTAGAATGAATCATGTTGAGGGAGACGAGTCAAGACCAAAGGAACAAAATATGCATGGTATCCTTAATATGTGGCTATTAGATCCACACAGTAAAACAATGAGGACTCAATATTTGGATACCCAATGCTAAGGCATGGTATTGGAAATATAAACACAACTACATAGACATAAAAACCTATGACTCTATCGACATAATGTTTTATTACATAGAATAATATGTATCTATGACATACAAACCCTCAGCCTAATTTTAATTATGTTTTAATTATGAGCTTAATTATGAGTGACTGTTGTTCTTAATGTACTACATATTTTTTCTCTTCTCTTGTGTTGCCTTTTAGTTAATCTCATATTGTTATATTGTTACAGTATCTGACTTTGTTACATTGTATATATATATATATATACATACATATATATGTTTATTTGAAATAGGAGGGGAAAGAGATGAGGGGAGGGGGTGGGAGGAGGGAAATAGGGACAAGAACATGAGAATGGGTATCAATGTATGAGAAGTAAGGCACCTTCTATCTGGCCAATATAACTGTAACCCCTCTATACATTAAAATAAAATTTAAAAAGCTCAAAAGCATTGGAAATGTTCCTCAAATGGTAGAACACTTGCCTAATATTCATGGACTCTAAGTTCAAGTCTCTGCCCTGCTTTAAAAATAAAGCTGAAAGATAGATAAGCAGACAGAATGGAAGGAAGGAAGGAAGGAAGGAAGGAAGGAAAGAGAGAGGAAAAGGGGTGAGGGGAGGGAGGAAGGAGGGAGGTAAGAAATGAAGGGAAAATGAAAAATAAAATATGAGACACATTAAGATACTTTGCGTAGCAAAGAATGAAAACTCATAATAATATATCATTATTATTAGATATAAAATTAAATATTAAATATTTTGTCTGAAATAGTTGTTAGTTTATTCCTGGTATAATAAATATTTTAAATGTCTAGATATAAGTAGCAAAGAAATGTGCAAAACATTTATGTTGATAAATGTAAAATCTTGTTTTAATCCAGTCTCCTTAACCTCTGAGTTGTTTACAATCCTAGTAAAAGAGGCACTTGCATGGTGATTTTTCTATACTTTTGGACAGATTTCCTATAAGCAAATCTTAGAATACCTTCCTACAAGGCTGCTTTCCAGAATATCAAAATTGAAAAAGAAAAATCTGTAGCTGAATTGTTGCCACTTTCAACAAGAAGTTGAATGAACCAGAAAGAACCTTGGTCTATTTTATTTAGAAGGAGAGAGGAAAATGGGAAGAGACTCACAGGGCTCATTCAAGATAAATCTCTTGCATTTGTATAAGGATTATGAGAGAAATGTTAAAAAAATTTAGGGGCAACTTCTGACCTTGGTAGATGTAAAAACAAGTCTGTTGGTAAGTATTTTGATTAAATGAGTAGCATACTGAAGGATCACACTTCTACAGTAACACTGGGATCGAATCATTATTTTCATTCTATTAATCAATGTTATTACAAGAGAAGAAGAGAAGAATATTTTGTGTTTTCAGAAGGATTCAAGAGGATATTACAGTCATGGTAAAAGAGCAGGAAGTCATAGTCTGGGACAGCACTTTAAGAAGAAAGTACACAATAAAAACAGTAAAATCATGGTGAATGTAACCTAAGTTGTGAGACAGAACTCATTGAGCATAAGAAAAAAACACAATATTTCATTGATTAATTACAATATTCCAAACTCAAATTCATACCATGGTTTCTCAAATTATTTTATCTGTTCAGGTTCCAAAAGATAGCTTCCAAACAGAAGGGAGATTAATTTTAGACTATTTCCAATAGCAAATACTTATTGTTAAGGAGTGGTATATGTGGAATCATAACTTCCATACATTTGGATACAAAAATCGTAACATCAGTTATTCAGAATGTTACCCTATGTGAAGACAAGGTCTTTATAAATGCAGTTCAGTTACAAGAGAGCCATTAGCATGGATCCCAGATCTTATGAAAAGAATAATTTTTGAGACAGTCATATATAAAGAAAGTGCCAGGGAATGATAGATGATAAACTGAATATATACTTATTTGTCACCTTCAATTTTTAATTGTTTCTTAATCAAATACAAGAAGGGCTTAACTTCTCTTTGAGCATGAAAAAGATTTTGCAAGGTTTATTTTTAAGTCAATACATATCTATCCCCTTTGATTTTGTTTTTATGATTTTGATTTTCAGTATAGGATTATACTAATTTTATCAATGGATTTAGTTATGCTATGGCTTGTAGAGAGCCTGGTTTTATTTTAGCATTTTATTTAGTATATGAATGTTTGAGAAACAGAAATTTGTACCTGTCAATCAGAAATATATAAGTCTTTAGGTAAGTAAAATTATAGCATTTACTTTTCCATCATTACTTTTATTTTTAGATAATATTCCAGCAAGAATTATATGTGTTCTGAAATTTCATCGTGTAATTTGTTCTCTTCTGTTGTCAGTTTGCTTCATATTAATGTCTTTATCATTTAATAATTTTATTTAGCTTATAGAAGATAGCTTTCTAATTTTCTTTCCACCAATTATCAACTTTTTTGACCAAGATATGAGTCTCATTATTTCTAGAACGAGTTTATACTTGTAGCTTAACGTAAGAAATGTTATTCTATTTTCTATTTACATTACCTCCTCCTCTTTTCCGCCCTGACTAGGCAGCATATTGATTGCATTAGAAGCCCTGTATTAAGCCAGAGCTTATCTCCACAACTTGGAGATTTTTGGAATAAAAATGCTCTAAAAATGTAAGCTCCTGCTCCCATTTTTTTTCCTTGCATAGGTTTTAGGCACTGTAGTTTTTTATAGCTTGCTGTCTTTTGGCATAGTTTACTTTCATTGTCAACACACATTAACATACAATCCTGTCTGTACCTGTATCAGTCTATCTGTCTGTCTGTCTATTTCTAAACTCAACTTACCTTTTTTTCTGCCTAGTTTTTGTTATTGTACTCATGATTTTTCCCTCACTTCAGAAGCCTTTCTCCTGATCGCCTGAGAAAACATGAGGGAAAGTACATTTATTGACTGGTTATTTTTATTTCATGCTTGAATATGTCATTATTCTGCACTCATATTTAATTATGCTTTTTGCAATAATTCTGATCTCAGAAACTTTCAGTTTGGAATTGTGAAAACATTTTTAATTGCCTTGAAAATATAGCACTCAATTAAAAATTTAAATAAATTATAATTTATTGGTGTTGAAAAAGAGTGATTTCATCTTTATCCAAATGCCTTGAGCAAGAGCATTATCAGCCATTTGCTTAATAATTGTCAGGATGTTTAATTTTATGTCCTTTGATTTTCAAAAACTCTGTACTCACTCCTTTTTCTGCTTTTTATTCCCCCTATGTTTAATATTTGTGAAGCTCTAGGTTCATTTTTAGTACCTGTTTGATTGGAACAAGAATTTTATTTTCCTGAAAGGAATGGGATAATTTTTTCCCTCCTGAGTTATTTAGATGTTTATAATACTATTCCTTGGCCATATAAGAAATAATAAGTTATGAATTCAATGCAAACTGCATCAGGCAGCTGATGGTACACTGAGATAAGCAATCATATAATCTACCAAGCTATTTTTTATCTTCATTTTTGCTGTAAAGGTGATATACAGAGTGGTTAAAGTTATATAAGTCAGGAATTGAATACATTTCTTTTTGAATAATGTCATCCCTCTCTCATTTGCTCCTAGACTTTGCCCTTCTGATGTCCTTCACCTCAAGCTGTATAGATCATTTTCAACACAGTCTCTAGGGAGTATAACTGCTGAATTTGTTCACCCTTTACTGCATAGTTTCTGTGATTTTTGTGGACTTTTTTGCAGGGGTGGGGGGTCATGGGGCTTGAACTTAGCCTGAGCACTGTCCCTGAGCTCTTCAGCTCATTTTTCAATTAGATGTACAGTTACTATAATACTAAAAAATATATGAGTTTTAACCCAGATGCCCCTCAGTTGATGAGTGGATCAACAAGATATGGTATTGATACACAGAGGAATTCTACAATGCTGTCAAAAAGAACTGACGTCGCCCCATTTGTAAGGAAATGGAAAGGCTTAGAAAAAATTATATTAAGTAAAGTAAGCCAGACTCAAAGGAACATAGGCTCAATGGTTTCCCTCATTTGTCATAATCAGTAGAAACCTTGGGCTCTCCTAGCAGACATTTACAATAGAACAAAACCTAAGGCCATATAGGATCACAGTAAATGAAAGGACCTCCAGGATAAGGAAACAAAAGCCATATAATGAATGACTGTTGTTCTCAATGTACTTTTGCTGTCCCTTGGCTATCTCATATTTTAGAGTATTTCACCTGATTATCTGATATATTGTATATATGATTGTTTATTTGAAATTGGATAGGGAAGGGGGAAAAACAAGGTGAGGGGCGGGGGGGAAGGGAAATGGGCATGAAGACATGAGAAAGGGTATCAATGTATGTGAAGTAATGCACCTTTTATCTGGTGAATATAATGTAACCCTTCTATTAATTACAATATGGAAAAATTATATGAGGTTTGTGAAACAATGTGTGCTCCTATTTTATTCTATTTTTTTTGTTAAGCTGACTTTTGATTATATGGAATGTTCCAATAGTGTACAACATGGAACTCACCCTAAAATTACTTTTTTTTAACATTTTGAACTCTCATTTGTAATAATTCTACACATTAAATTTTTGAAGTACAGTAAATCATTTTTATATGAACTGATTTTGTTTGATGAATTATATCCTTTAAATCTAATATTACCTAGATTGCACAAAACAACATCAAAAATCATATAGAAAATAAGAATTAAGTTCACAAAAATGATTGTTCTTAAACCAAATCTATTTCAATAGCCAAAAGCCAACTGAAAGCTCAGAACATAATTGTGATCATAAGTAAAAGTTATCATAAAAATAAAAGCTATATCTATACTTTTAAACTTAGGTAATTTTTGAGTTAATGACTTCAAATAAATTGAGCTTAATTCATTTTATGCATGTATTAAAGTAGTAAATATAAATACTTAAGCCAAAATATTCAAATATGTGGCACACCTAAGATCTGCATCGTAAAATGTAGAGAGTTGAAATGTGATCATGAGAATATGTGTGGTGGTTTGGGTGTAAATTTTCCACCGTGAAATCCTATTGTGAAGGTTTAATCTGAAGTTCGTATTTCTGGTATAGAGGTTCGGGTCTTATTAGGAGGTGAAGTCGAGAAGGAGAAAATAGATCAATAGGTATGTTCTTATTTTACACCTTCCTGCCCACCATGAAGAAAACAGCGATTTCTGCCACTTGTTCCTATTTCCATGATGTTTAATTACATGGGTCCAAGCAACCACAAGTCAAAATATTTGAAAATGTGACTCAAATGGAATGTTTACCTCCCTTAATTTAGTTTTGTCATGACTAGGATAATACTGACTACAAACGTCACGAATACACTATGAGTAAACAGGTTTTTAAGAAACACTGTGCATTCTGTTAAGAGGCTGAGCAAATGTGATAGCTGGAAGAGTCTCCACACCATTGAACAATTATATAGAGACCTAAATGATAACAGTAGACCGCATAAAGCATATTTTTTATTCTTCTCTTCCATAAATACCAATGGTCTGAATATTTAAATGCTAATAGTTTTGAAGTCAATGGCTTTCCTAAATCTTAGGCAAATTATTGTAATCAAAGACATTGATAGGTGCATTCATCCAACTGTTTTTGAAAATTAAGTTTAAGAAATCTATTTAATAGTACTCTAAATTATTTTACTTTTTGTTTAACTCTCAATGGTTGTTTAATGATTCATTTGATTTCGTGTAGGAAAACTACTCTGCTTACTAGTCTGAGGAAATGTAAGTGAGCATTGATGTATATGAGATTGATGTGCTACCTACTGCACTAACAAGGCACCTAGAGTAGAGATGCTGGGGATCAAACCCAGGGCCAGATGCATCATTCTACCACTGAGTTACACCCCAATCTGGGATTGATGTATATAAGGGAAAGAAAAGACAGCAGATGTCCTGGTAAATGCTGTCTAATCAAAACAACAACAACAAAAAACAACTAGAGCTGAGTAGGCTGACATTGGTTAAGATGTGCTGTCCTCATCAATTGGCCTGCTGAATTAAAGTCCCACTGTCCAAGTACTTATAGTTTTTAGTCAGGTTTTCTCCCTGATATTAGTTATTTATACTATCATAAAATGAGCCCATATTTATCATATTGATTTTTCTTAGCATTAAGTTTTTGTGCTTTTTCCATTATTGTTCAATTCTGTCCAATCCTCTGACAGAGTATTCATCAAATATTACATTTTTTTATTCTCTATTAATATTTGTCCTTGGGGAATGTTTCACATTACCATTTAAGAAAAATAATTTATTTTTAATGTTTTTCATATCATTTTGCAAAGAGAGATTCAACTGTCTTGGTCTACAGGGCAAATAGAACACTAGATTGGTCTTGTGGTTTTTAAATAGTGATAAAATTGCACCCATGTAAACTTCAAATAAATTTCTAGAAATAATTTTCTAGAAACTAAATAGAATTCTACTTTGCTTATCAAAGAAAGTCATTTATTTTTATATATATTGTTGGGATAAGGTATAGAGGGGTTACAGTTACATTTGTCAAGTAGTTTGTGCATTACTTCTCACACATTGATACCCCTTCTCCCATTTTGTTGACCCATTTCCTTCCCTCCACCCCCCAATCATTTTGTTTCCCCCACCCCTTCCTTAATTCAAATAAACAAATAAACATATATACTATATACATCAGATACAGTAACAAGAGGAGACTAACAAAAGGCAAAAAAGAAGAGAAATAACATAGTACATAAAGAAAACAATCACACAAGATAAAGCTCTTGTTTCCATATCCTAGAGATCCTTTCATTTAGTCTCATCCTATATGACCTTAGGTAACTAGGTTTTGAGTTATTGTAATCCTCTGCTAGGAGAGATGTTTAACCTTTTCAGGAATTGCCATATTACTTTCCACAGTGGCTGAATGAGTTTACACTCCCACCAACAGTGTAGTAGCTAACCCTCTAGGCCAAATCCATACCAGCATCTGTTGTTATTATACTAAATCAAGTCAATTTTAAAAGGGAGAAACTAAAACTTTAAAAACATATCAAGAATTTTCTTACATTTTCCTACTTTTATTGGAAAGCAAGTACATTTTCATATTATTTGCAAATGCTTAAACTTTTTAGCTATCCTTTCAATATTCATAACAAAATTTAGGTCAAACAGTAAATTAAAATTCAAATTATCCATTGTTAATAAAAGGGTGACTAATATAATACCTAAATCTTCAATAAAAGTTCTAACTGAATTGCAGACAAAATAATTGTTTTGTGTTATATTTGTGATATGAGAGCAAAAATGATTGAAAATAGAATATCTGAAGTGAGAAATGAATTTGTCTCTTTCAATTTTTCAGCTCCTTGGAGAATCCAATTCACAGTTACTCTCTTCGCCTATGGTACCAGTTTCTTATTCTTTTTTACATGTTTTATAGTCAAGGTTTGTGATAGAGACTCTGAGGTCAAATAACTTAAAAAAATAAAGAGAAAGGAAAAGCTAACTTCTGCAATCAAATTAAAATTCTTTCTTTCATTCAATTCAGCCATCTACTTAGAAATTATACCATAATGGTTTAAAACTATCCATTTGAATTGAAGAACAAACACTTATTCTGACCTTAGGACATACTCATTTCTATCTACTCTTTTCATTTGCTTTTCCTCTTTACGATTTTTTTCTTTCAATAATTACTATCCTATTGAAATGATATGATAATTCATAACATTACTAGCAAAGTTAGGGGATACTGTGTTTGCGATTGTATTCCTCGAAATCAGAAAGTTTCCTTCCATGCATTATTTGTAAGGAGTTGAATCTAGTGGTCTAGAGAACTATTTCTTGCCCTAATGCAATTATTCTTTTTGGCCCCCAAGAATGGTAAAATTTTAAAGTGAAAAAAGCAACAAATTTGAGAAAAATGTGAAACGATGGAAACAAGATCCTAACACAAGAGTAAGAAGATAAAATCATTGTGTAGAACTCCAGGTGAGTTTCTGGAAAAGTTCACATCAATGTTTTGACTTAACAATTATGGACCAAGTTTACCTCTGAGAAATGAAAAGACAATTACAAAGCAGTAAAAATTAAAAGACAAAAGAACAACAGTGTTCAGAGCTGCTTTGTTTACAATGCCCGCTTCTATTCCTTTCTATTTCTCTCTTTCCTTTTCACTATTTTTATTTATATTATCTTCTGCCTAAGAACAAAAACTATCTATATGTTCAACAAAACCAGAAGAAATAAAAAATTTTCTTTGAAATTCTATAAAAAAAAACTACTGCTACAAGACTGTACCCAGTTATTTTAAAGAGACATAAAGAAATCTCCATTGTTAAACATATAAAAAATAACAGCAGGACAAATCCGAAGAGAGGTCAAATATTTAAAAGCAAAAATAACGCATACAACACAAAAAGAACACAAGAAAACATGAACAAAAATCCCAATATAAACATTGATAGAAAAAAATTTAATGTGATATATAAAACAGAAAGTCATTCCATATTTATACTTTGAAGCAATCAATATTGTTAAAGTATCACATAACTTATTTGATATATCAATTTAGAATAATCAATATCAACACCATATTCCTAGATTATTATAAGATAATCTTCAGATATTTATGAAATCACCAGCAAGAACAAATAACCCAAATCATCTTAAACAAAGCAACAAAGCCAACACAACAATAAAAAAGAAATTACAGCAGCCACGCGCCATGACTCATACCTGTAATCCTAGGTACTCAGGAGGCTGAGTTCTGAGGATCAAGGTTCAAACCAGGCTAGGCACAAAAGGACCTGAGAATATTTTTTCATTCATTTTTTATTGTGATTAATAGAAGGGTTATATTATATCCACCAGATAAAAGGTGCATAACTTCACAAACATTGATGCTCTTTCTCATGACATGGTCCCCAGTTTCCTCACACCCTCCACTCGCTTATCTTGATTCCCCCCTTCCCTATCCAATTTCAAATAACAAACTAAGCACATATAAATTATATCAGATAGCAAGGTAAAATATTGTAACAATATGAGATAATCAAGGGATGCCAAAAGAGATGAGAGATAACAAAGTACATTAAGAACAACCATCATTCATTATATGACTTTTGTTTCCTTATCCTGGAGGTCTTTACATTTAGTGTCACACTATTTGGCCTAATGTCTCTAAATTTTAATCTATTATAAATCTCTGCTAGGAGAGCCCAAGGTTTCTACTGATTATGACAAATGAGAGAGACTATTGGGCCTATGTTCCTTTGAGTCTGGCTTACTTCACTTAACATAATTTTTTCTAAGTCTTTCTATTTCCTTACAAATGGGGCGATGTCGTTCTTTCTGACTGCAGCATAGAATTCCATTGTGTGTAAATACCACATCTTGTTGATCCACTCATCAACTGAGGGACATCTGGGTTGGTTCCATATCTTTGCTATGAGGACCTGAGAGTCTTATCTCCAGTTAAGCTCAAGGATAGGATGGTAGCCTTAAGTTGAAGAGCTCAGGGACAGCCTAAGCCCAGGGATAGGGTGATAAACTTGAGGTGAAGAGTTCAGTGTCAGTGCCCAGGCCACCAAGTTCAAGTCCTATGAATCACATAAAAAAAAAAGGAATTACACTCAAAATTAGAATCAGGTTGTCAAGATAGGAACACAAATTGCTAATATGAGTTAAAGACAAAGAATCACACATACGGTGCTAGAAAATTTTGTAACTTCATGCAGAAGAATGAAACTAAAACCTCATATCTTATTATTTACAAATATAAAAATATCAGCTCAGACATGAGAAAGGGTATCATTGTATGTGAAGTAATGCACCCTCCATCTGGTGAATGTAATGTAACCCTTCTATTTAATTACAATAAAAAATATATGGAAAAAAATGTCAGCTCAAGACAGACTAAAAATGATGATTAAACCTGAGACAGTAAAACTAAGGTATGACATATACAGAAAACACCACAGAACACTAGGGCCCAGAATGACCAAAGGTGTGGAAAAGACTCCAAATACACAAGATGTAGAAGTAAAAATATAAAATGGAATTGTGTTGGGAGCCAGAGTGGAATCAAACTGTACTTTGATTTGCATCCGATAATTGCTTGATTGTCTTATTGTTTTTAGGCCTTCTCCTGTTCAATTGATCTGAGATTTACCATATGAATGTAACCCCCAACAGTTCCCTGATTAACCATCTGGATGTAACACCTGGCAGTGCCCTGGTCTCAAGAAGGGATATAAGCTTTGAGTTGAGAATGAACGAGGCGGCGGCAGTTTTTGCCTGGGCTGCAGACCTCCTGGACCCGATGTGTTTGTCTCTCTTCTATTTTTTCCAGTCCCTGTTCGGGCGCCAGTTTGTCTCTCTTCTATTTTTTCCAGTATCTCTAATTGTCTCTAATTATCCTGTCTCACTTTCCAAAAATGACTGGTCCCTTCATCTAAAGGGGAATGATGGGCGGAGATTCAGCTTCTGTGACTTCTTCAAGCTGACTCAGGGGCGTTGTCTCTGTGCTTGACCAGGGACCTTAAGAAGCCTAGCCTGTTTTATCAGGGATTGCAAGGATTAGATATCAGGAATAATAATTTGCTCCAAACTGGAGATCATATTCAACATTTAACAACTGCACAAACCTTCTTTAGCTACAATAGTTTAGCTTACTTAGCACCCATTTGCAAAGGCATTTTCCTGATTGTCTGGGGAACTAAATCTCTGCAACCTTAAACAATGCTTTAGTTGTCAGATGTAAACAGATTAATAGAGACACAAGCCTCAGATCCACAAACTTTCCTGAATTTGTGGCTGGTGTCAAATAAAAAATTCGCTTAATTAGGACTTTAAACTACCCACTATCACAGAAGATTGACAAGTTCCTGCCCAGTTATGAAAGGCACAGGCATTAGTAAGGCATGCTTACAAACTATTCTATGACCTCCCAGCTCTGATTAATATTGAATGGCCAAGCACGAGTGACTCTAGGATCTGACACCATCTCTGCCATCCACGCAGAGGCTTTCTGCATCTGGATGCTTCGTTGTCTCAGTAGTGTCTCTCCACACAGGGATAAACATCCCATTGGCATTTCACTTGCTTGGTTGCTGGACTTGAACTCGGGGCCTGGGCACTGTCCCTCAGCTCTCCAGCTCAAGGCTAGCACTCTGTCACTTTGAGCTCCAAAGCAACTCTGCCTCAATTAGCACTCTGCTGCCAGATTAGACACCACAGTCTCACAGGGACTTCGGTTTGCCCGGGGTTGGCTCAAAACTGCAGTTTTCAGATCAGTGAGTCCTACAAAGGGCCACGTTACTCCAATTAAAGCAACAAGGTGGTCAACACAGAAATAGTCTCTAAACATGAGCTTACCTAGAACCTGGTAAAAGCCAAAGTTACATCTGAATAAGGATTGCTGTCCTTCTCCATGGGCTAGCTGGAAGTTGCTATAAGGTAACTTACAAGAGCAAGCTGAAATAGCAATTAAGCAATTACTTTGGTAGTCCTAATTTTCCTTTTTTCTCTTTCTTTAAAAACATTTAAGACAACTTCACTTTCAAATATTGTTTAGAAACCCATTTCCAATGTTCTTAATAACTTTTACTGATACTGGCTTAAACAATTAACACCTTAGCCTTTATTTGCAATTGAAAAACCTTTAAGGGCACAAAGAACTCCTTCTGCCTTCAGGCCCCCTAGGGCCCAAGGCACTCCTCTTGCCTTTTAGAAAAAAGGGCTCTTTTGCAGTTTAGATTACTGTCTAGAACTCCAACAACAGTTTAAACTCAAATAACAGTTTTTCCCTAATTCAAGAACTATAGATATCAGTGCACCAAAAGTCTAAGTCTGGACTTAGTTTCCTCTCTTTTTTAAAATACACCCAATAGCATGGAGATAAACCTTTAAACATTCCTTTAAAATACTAATCACATTATCCACATTTTACCATCAGATTTCTAATGTCAGTTTGCAAGAAAGGACAGGCAAAGTTTCTGACGTTAATGAACAATTTTACATTTAAATCTCTAATACATGTTTCCAAACTTTAACTTAAAGTAATAAATCCCAAATTCCCTAACACCTCTGTGCTGAACAGGATACAATGTTTACAATGTAAACAGCTGTATGCCCTGCAATAAAATGCAGATTTCAGGATCTAGAAAAATATTTACCAGTTTTTCTTTAAGACAACACAATAATTCTTTGAGACATTGTAAAACATTCAAACCTAATATTTTTCTTGAAGTTTTAAGCTTAGATTTACCCAATTGTCTTTGTGTTTAAGTATAAATTTATCCATTGTTTTATACAGCATGCTGACAATTTAACCTTGAACATGTTCACTCACTCATTCACACACATTCATACTCAAAGATCATAAAGCGCGCAAAATTAATATCGGCCGTTCAATTTCCGGAAGTTTTAGTACCATGAGGGTTTTTTGCTAATCTTATTCTTGTGGGTGACAACCAAGTTTTAAAACAAAGCTTTTTAACAAAGCGACTAGCTAAAATTTAAGACTGAAGTTTGTGTCCTGCCACCGTCTCCAGACTGTCACTTCGGCAGGTTGTAGGAAAAAGGAAACTAGACGGAGACTGCCTGGGCTGCAGACCTCCCGGACCCGATGTGTTTGTCTCTCTTCTATTTTTTCCAGTCCCTGCCCCCTATTTCAGGAACCCCAATTTGCTGCCGGTAGGCCCCGGCAGAATTGCATCAAGAAAAAGATTTGCCACAGCCTAGAAAACAAACCACTTAAGGAGTGCGTTTCCCACTGCTAGTGAGAATGCCAGTTAGTATGATTATTATGAAAGGTATGGAGGTTCCTGTAAATTTAAAATTAGATTTTCCATATGGATCCACAAGTCTACTATTGGATATCCATAAATACATATACATATATATGGATATGTGTACACATATATGCTCATATGAAAATATGTGCACATATGTATGCATGTACATGTGTATACATATGTAGACACATATGAATGTTTGTACATATGTTTATATACAGTTAATGAAAATAATGTATGGAGAGGCATCTGCAGTTGCTTATTTACTGTAGCAATAGAAACTAAAAGAGGCAACAACCTATTTTCCAACAACTGCTGAATTAGTAAAAAAAATATAGTTGATGCACACATGGAATATTCTTCATTTTAAAATTGGAAGAAGGTGGGGGGAAGGAAAGTGAGAGAAAAACATGGGAAGAGGTATCAATGTTCAAGAAGTAATATACCCACTTCCTGAGTAATGTAACTGTAACCCCTCTATACATCACCCCAGAATCAAAAAAATGAATGAAATCCTGCCAGTTGCTATTTAAATGGAACTGGAGATCATAATACTTAGTGAAATAGGCTGAGTAGAAAAGAAAAACATCTCTTTATCTCATTCATGTGGAGGTAAAGGAAAATGCTCAAGCTTACTACTGTCTTAACTACTTGGATTAATGGAAGTGTTTTGATAGTGGTTTATGGCCAAGCCAGAAAACAGTTCTTGAGAGTCTTTGAATAGCTGAATTAAACAGCATGTGCCTATTATCCTCTGTAACAGAAAGCCTTACTTAGGTTTACCTTTCCCAGCCTCACACTTTGACACACTTGAGCAGAAAGTAATGAGAACCAATCTCAATGAAAATTACAAGACATATTAGAGCTAAAGGAGTTTCACAGTGGTCAAAACATTTGCCTAGTACAAGCAGCAGGACAAGATTTCAAATCAGAGTACATTAGTATAGTACAACCAATATCTATCTATCTATCTATCTATTATCTATCTATCTATCTTTCTTTCTTTCTATCTATTATCTATCTATCTATCTATCTATCTATCTATCTATCTATCTATCTTTTATCATATATAAAATCCTCAACTTATTCATACGTACATTTGTTCAACATCTTTCCAGTACTGCACAATATCAGATAAGGATTTCTTTGAACTGGGGTATGTAGGGAGTAAAGAAAGAAGGGGAAAAGTTGACTACTGGATAACTATTCAGAGTTATGTAAGAGTAAAAGGTTGCTCTCTGATATTACAGAGCAAGGAGAAAATAGATAATAATGTCTTAAATACATCAAAAAGGTAGAATGGTTTGAATATTTTCACTATAAATAATTGATAAACATTTAGAAAGGCAAATATGTATTCCCTCCTAAAATGTATATCTCTATAAGAACATTATGAAGTTTCTCATGAATATTTATAATAAGTAGCTGTGCATTAGTGTGTGTTAAATATATCCCTAACTACTCAAGAGGCTGAAATCTGTGGGTCACTATTTGAAACCAGCCTAGCAGCAAAGGTCGTGAGATTCTAATATATAATCAGACACCAAAAAGCTATAAATAAAACTGTGGTTCAAGTAGAAAAGCACCATCCCTGAACAGGAAAAACTAAAAGACTGTGCCCAGGAACAGAGTTCAAGTCCCTGTCCTAGTAAAAGAAATAAAAAAATAATAAAATCAGGGTAATTTACATTTGCTATGCAACTTCATATAATCAGTCAAATAATCAATATATATTTATTACACTTTCTTTTAGCATCCACTTTGCTACAGGAGCTATAAAGTGCATACAATGAAAAAATCAGTTTTGCTTACAAGTAAAGGGCAATTCTATTTTAAACAAAAATTAATAAAAAACAATGAATAATGTGTAGATATTATATTTGCATATGACTTACAAAATATATTAAACATATAACATTAATGTTAATAAACTAAATATATTTAAACAGTAACTTGAGGACAAATATTGGATATGCATATCATTAAAAATTGAGGAATTCTAGAATAGATATTACCTAAATCTTGCATAAAGTCTGATGGAATAAGTTAAGTGATGGAGCCTTTTAACAAAATAAATATACATGATATTAGAAAGATGAAGGATTTATTCTGACTGGGCCTTTAAATAAATATATTTCAGTAGATACGTTTTAAGCTTAGCATTACAATAGAAAAAAATAATGTTAAACCTATAACGTTTAGTGACTAAGTAACACTGAATGTAAAATGGTTAGCTAAAGTCATAATATTATAAAAATCAGTTTCCTGATTTAAAAAATTAGCATCTTACCAACTTCTGTGCTTGTGTTTGTGCTAGTCCTGTGGCTTAAACTCTGGGCCTCACCTCTGTTCCTAAACATTTTTGAAAAAAAAATAAAACGCTATCTCTTGTTTCACTTTTGACTTTTTGGTTGCTAATTGGAGAAGTATCACACAGGCTTTTCAACCCAGGCTAGTTTTGATCCATAATACTCAGATATTTGTCTCTGGAGAACCTATGCTTTCCTTTTTAAGAAAATGAAATATGCAATACCAATAAGATGTTTTCTTTGCTCATCTGTCATAGGTAGCTTCGGAACTCCACTAGACAAAGAAACTCCCCAATAATTTGTACAGCCCAACATTTTTGTTTGTGTTTGTATAGAAAAAAAGATTTATCTTTGTGATTGTTGTTCATAATGTATTATGTGAAGTTATTTTTCCCTTCTGTTTTGCTTAAGGTTTATGTCATGTTGTTACTCACTTTGTCACCTGGTATATTGCATATGCATTTATTTGTTTCTTTGAAATAGGGAAGGGAAGGGTGAAAAGATGATTGGAAGGGGTCCAGGAAGGGAAAGTGGAAGAGAAACATGGAAAAGTGTATCAATATTGAAGAAGTAATGTACCCACTACCTGATAAATGTAATTGTAACCCCTCTATACATCACTCCGACAATAAAATACAATTTAAAAAGAGAAAAATAAAAAAGCAAAAACAAAAAATTATCATCTTAGTTGGATTTCTACTAAGAATGTCTGCATGTATTCACAAATAGTTTCATAAGAATATTTTTACCACCAACTATGACAAAACAATAGTTTATCCAGTTTTGTAAAATCAATGGCAAAACAGAATCACACTGAAAACATTCTGATCTCTTATTCCAGATAAACAGAAATTTTACAGACAAAACCACAAGAAATAAACTGAAATTTTACTTCATGGACGTGAATTCCCACTAATGCTTGGTAAAAATTGTAGTGTACTCTGAAACAGACTGACATAGTATCCATTGCAATGATACCTGAAATAATTGCATATGTGACTGGATTCTGAATGACAATATGCTTATAAAATAACACAGGAAATGAGCAAAAGCATGTTGGCTAGGTTGGGATATGTTTAGTAGAAAATGAATGTTTGCAAATTATTCCTTGCTAGAGTTGGTATCTTGGTTGTTCACTGAGCATTGAATTATTGTTGTCCTAAATATAAAGAGTGCTGGGAAATACTGATGAACTTTATGATAAGGAGGGAGTTGAAAACATAATTTAGTAATGTAAACAAGTCTTTCTGGGCTTGGGAGTGTGGTATCATTGTAGAGTGCTTGCCAAACATGGAGAAAGCCCTGGGTTCGATTACTTGGTACAGCATATACAGAAAAGGCTAGCCTTGAGATTGCCTTGGGACTGTGCTAAGGCCTTGAGTTCAGGCCCCAGGAATGGCAAAAAAATTTCAAAAAAAGTCTTTCTATTGCTCTCAAGATTCAAATGTAGCTTAGTATATTATCAAACAATAAGGAATACTGAAGAAAATATACATCCTATTGGCATGCCTTTGGTTAAATCACTAAGCTATATGTCTTAAAACGATGGCATCATACTAAATATGTATTGGACTTGAGAATAACTCAGTAATGAAAGCAGATCATCAAAATGTAAAAATAAGTTAATAGGTCAAACAAACATTTGATATAAAATAAGTGTATACTTTCTGTGATTTTAGCACTATAGCAGCCTCCAGAAGTAGTTCATCTATTAACCTTAAAACTTAATATATGGAGATATATAGAGAGAATATATATGCTTAATATATATATACTTAATACCGATATATATATATATATCTTATATATATTTTATATATCTAAGATTATATACTTACTATATATACTTACTACTGATATCATATATACATATATTGATATGATATATATATCAGTATTGTCTAAAAACTGCCATTAACATACTTATTTCAAAACGTTGCATACAAAATTCAAAGACAGGCGTACTTGTACTCGTTTGCTAGAAAATAAATTTAAATATCCACCTCTATAGAACATGTAAATCAATGACAATTGTTCATTTGCACACAGAAAAATTCCTGAAAGGAAAAAGGAAATTTTTTTCCTTATGACTTCTCCCTAGAAAAAGTCCTATTCCAGTCTCACAGTATTGACAGATAGCAGTTATCTAGAAAGATGATTAGATTACTGGGGTCCACTTCTTGGAGAGTTTAATGTTATCCTCAAGAGAACAAGTAAGGTCACGAAAGGCTACATTATCTCTCTTAGTAAATTAGGTCTTGACAAAGTAGATTAATGACCATGACAGTAGGTTGATATAAACCAAGGGGCTTGCTGGTGTTTTGTTTTCCTCCATTCTTCTTGCGAAATCATTTTATCCATGTGAGATGCTACCATAAAGATTAGTAAATGGCATAAAAGAGGTCCTTAGTCACATGCTCTTCACATCCAGAACTAATAAACTAGATAAGATCTTTCATTATACATTTAATGCTGAATAATTTTATTTTATCCTGTAAGCAATATAAAACTAAACAAATGGAGAGTAGAAGATTGCAAAATTAAGGTAAATTGTACTTGCAGAATATAAATATTAGTATTTCCAACAAGATTTTTACATATTAAACCTGCCACTGTGGTTGGTTTTCATTCTTTCTTCCTTACTTCTGTTTAAGTCTTCAAAATTTGTATTTTAGTTTATTTTACTGTTATTATAAAAATGGACAGCTGGGTTACAGTTACATAAGTCCGGTAATGATTACATTTCTTTGTCACCTCTTCCCTCATTTTCTTCCGCTTTTTTCCTCCAGTTGCCCCTTGTCCACAAGGTGCATAGTTCATTTTCACATTTTCAACACAGTGTCTAGTATCACTGCTTTTCTTTTCTTCTTTTCTTTCTCTCTTTCTCTCTTGTTGGTTGTGGGACTTGAACTCCGGGCCTGAGCTCTTCAACTCAAGGCTACTGCCCTACCTCTTGCGCCAAGGTGCCACTTCCAGTTTTCTGGTGGTTAACTGGAGAAAGTCTCAGGGACTTTTTAGTGCCCAAGCTCGTTTGAACCATGATCCCTTCAGATCTCAGCCTCCTGAGTAGTTATGATTACAGTCATGAGCCACTGCCCCTAGCTCACTGCTTTACTTTTTCACCAATTTTCCCAACATTTCTGTGCTTCCTTTATTTCCCGCAAACATATAAACTTACATACCAGACAAAGGGGCAGAAATAAAAAATAGTATCAAAGGATTTAAAAAAGCAAAAGAAGGCAGGGAGTTTGGCCTAGTGGTAGAGTGCTTGCCTGGCATGCAAAGATACGTGGGTTGGACTCCTAAGTACCACATACATAGAAAAGTTGGAAGTGGTGCTGTGATTCAAGTGGTAGAGTTCTAGCCTTGAGGAAAGCCCAAGGACAGTGCTCAGGTCCTGAGTTTAAACCCCAAGACTGGAAAAAAAAAGAAGCAAAGCAACATAAACCTTCATTTCATTTCTTGGAGTTTATTTCAATATATATCATTTATAACGTCATATGCCCATAGTTATTAAACCTTTATGATCATCTAAAAATATCATTCTTTGGTTTCACTGTGTGCATGTTTCAAGTCCTGTGCCATGATGTTCAGGTGTGTTTTTTTCTCTAACCATCCAGTGCATTTACTCATAGATTTATTGTTGGGGCCTGACCTCCATCTCTGAGGCCTGATTCTGGCTCAGCTGCAATTAAAGGGCTTTGACCAGGCATTCGGTCTTTTGCATACCTGTCTTAAGGCATCTCTGTGCACATGACTCGACTGAACCCCCCGCAGTTTCTCGGGTCTCACAGCAGCTCAAGTCTGCGCTTTCCTGCACCTGTCCTGCCCAGTACCTGAAAGCCCCACCCAGACCCTTAGTGGTAGCACAGAGGCCCTCTTCTTATTGGCTAGCTTCCCAGTGCCCACCTTCTCCTACCCTAACAGTATATAACTAATTGTCTGACGTAATAAAATGATGAGAGCATCTGAGAACATCAGAGAACAAGAGATCAGCAGAGTTCAGCAGAGAGATCTGATGGGCTTTCATGGTTAACACTGCTTCTGACTCAGCATGGTTTTTTCTTCCCCGGTGATTGGGGGAGGTCTGGGTCTTAGTCTTCGACACTTACCATCTCGCTTGGGGGACTACAGGCTGGCCCTTTGTGTCCCTCCCCGTTCCCGTGTTGCTGCCCCGGAGAGGAGCAACAATTTATGGGTGTTTTCTTTCTACATCAAATGAGGGAAGCCATTCATCTCATGTTTCTTTTGGTCTGACTTAATATAATCTTTTCCAAGACTTTCTATTTCCTTACAGATGATACTTTATTAACTTTTCTGATGAAAGAATAGAATTTCATAGTGTGTGTATATACCAGATTTACTTGATCCATTCATTAGGGGCTTTTTCACCTTTCATTTTTACTCTTCCCTCCTTCCCTACCTCTCTTCTTCCCTCCCTCTCTCCCTTCTTCCTTCATCCCTTTCTTGCTAGCTAAATAAGTATAAATAATTCTAAGAATATAAGATAGTTTACTGGTACCCAGTAATTCCACTAAGTGATATCACCTGAACAGACTTGTAAGGGAAAAAAATGGATCATTTCAGAATTTACACCAAGGGTAAACAATAAAATCTTTGTACTTGCCAGACACCAGTGGCTCATAACTGTAATCCTAGCTACTGAGGAAGTTGAGCTATAAGGATCACAGTTAGAAGCAAGCCAGGACAAAAAAGTCAGTGATACTTTTAGCTCCAATAAACTATTAAAAAAAAAAACAGGAAGTGGCTCTATAGTGAAGTGGTAGAGCACTAGCCTTGAGCAAAAAGAAGCTCAGAGATAGTGCCCAGGCAATGAGTTCAAGGCCTAAGACCAGAAAACAAAGCAAAACAAAAGACACCACATTATTCCATTACTACCTTCCCAATATGTGTATGCTATACAGTATATGAATAGAGAAGCAGAACCTTTTTGCTCTACACATGCTTTGCCTTTATTACTATCTATGTTCAGTATTAGGTAGCCTGTGTTTTTACAAAGAATAGTACATCATTATCTCTCAGAATAAAAGGCTCACATTAGGATCTGTGATTGGGATGAAATACATTAACATTATTATACTGAAAATTCACCTGTTCAATTTCATTCTTCTCTCTACATATAGCTAAACATGTCTTCGTATTATTTTCATAAATTTGAATTGCCAAGCCTTTCAAATATTTTAATCATAGATATCATTCTCAACAGCTTTGTTTCCATATGTGTGTGTGCACGTGTGTGTGTGTGTGCATGTGTGTGTGTGTGTGTGTGTGTGTGTGTGTGTGTGTATTCCTGTTATTGTAAGAACAGTGCTGAAAAAAATGTCCATGGGCTTAATGTACCAGTTTATTTTCCTATTCACCTACTGAAAGACATCTTGAGAGTTTCCAAATTATGGCAATTATGAATAAAGCTGCTACAAACAGTGCTGTGTAGGTTTTCATAGCCATAAGTTTTAAACTCATTTGGGCAAATTCCAGACAGGGCAATTGTCAGACCATATGGTAAGAGTTTGTTTAGTTTTGGAAGAAACTGCCAAGCGGTCTTCCCAAGTGTCTGTAACATTTTGTGTTTCTACTAGCAATGAAGGAAAGTTGCAATTCCACTGATCAAGTTTAGTGTTGCCATTCTAGCAATTTGTGGTATTATATCATTATTAATATATAATTCCCCAGTGATAACCTGATGTTTTACACTTACATCTTATTGTGATTTCTTTATCTTCTTTAGTCAGGTATCTCTTCTGGTCTGTTGCAAATTTTCATTCAACCTGTTAATTATACCTTTCCTTTTCCAAATGATTCAGATTTTCATATTTTGAGTAACCATAATTTTCTGGTATATCTTTGTCTATATTTTCTCTTTGGCATGTCTTACCACTTATTATTTATTATTTTAATAACTTGAGTGATTTTTTCCAATACCGGGGATTGAATCTGCTTTGAACAGAATATAATAAATATAATGACGCCAGCATGTCAGTGATTATCTGTTCTGTAGTCTGTCATGAATTTCTGAGGAGTTATCAGATTGTTGGTGTTTTATGCACTTTATTAGAATTTTATATTTTGTTTTTCATTTTGAAAGTGTGAAGTACATTCTAAGTTAATTGTTATAAATGATATTCAAGTTATGAAGTATGTGATATCTACTTGTTTAAGAATAATTTTATATTATGAAATTTTACTTTGGTATGGGATTTGTGATTACCATATTATCTTAGTCAAAGTAACCATTGAATTATGAATTATAGAGAATTTCCAAGCTTTGCAAAGTATTGTAATGAAGTGAACAAACTCATACACATGATTGACTAATCAAGTAAGCACTTAACATTCTAGTTAGTCACAGCATATCATTAGTATCTTGGGTTTGGTAATTTTCATTACAGGTTTTTGTTTATTCTCCATTGCTAAGAAATGCTCCATTTCTAACCTGTAGTTTCTCTCTCTCTCTCTCTCTCAATCTCTCTCTCTCTGTCTTTCTATATATATATATGTAGATAGATAGATATGTGTGTATATGTATATATTAGTTACACAATATATTATATAGAACATACTTAATATTTAGATAATTTATAACATATGGTATTATGAAATAATGCATTGTTTTTAAATAATAACTCATTCTACATATAAACAGAATTATCAAATATATAAAATGAGCATGAACAAAGAAGTAAATGGACAATTTGTAAATTTTTACAGGGTTTTTTTTCATTGTTTGAGTTTCTTTTTAACTGTATTTTTTTTGTCTTTTCTTTTTTGGCACTGGGGATCGAACCCAGGCCATTTCACTTGCTAGGAAAGTGCTTTACCAATGAGCCCAATACTGGAAATTTTAAAAGAGTATTGTTTTATTTTTATGGGAAAATAATTTTTCAAATTAGATTTTACAATTTCCCATCATGTGGTTTAATTATAGGACAAATTAAATTATGTTGAGATATAAGAATTAAATAATTTTATTCCTTTCAAACTATATATGGAAAAATTACCAAGTCCCTCATTAAATGAAAACATATAAACAGCAATTTGTAATATATACCTATAGGCATATATGTGTGTCTATATATGTATATAGCTATAGGTAGACATATACACATATATGGACAAGATACACATATATGTGCAACATACTCTGTCCACTTCTGTTTTGTGCTACATAATACATTATACTACAATAGTTAAGAAAGTATCATTTGCTACTGCTGATTTGCATGGCCATTATATGATTAAATACAGTCTTACTGTCTGGTGCCAGGGCCTCAAACGTGCCTATTTAAGGTTTAGATTTGAGTATTGGGATTTGTAGCTATCTTGGGCAAGAAAGACTGTGAGATTTGGATCTTTCATTAACTTCCAAAATGTGAAAGTGCAGATGTGGCTAAGTGGCTTAGTGGTAGCCTTGAGCAAAATGTGGGCCAACATCCTTTTCCTGATTTCAAAGCCCCCGGCCCAGATCAGGGACACAACACACACACACAAACACACACACACACACACACACACTCACACACACACGCACGCACATGTGCGCACTAAAAGTTATATATACATACCTACATACATGCACATATATATTTTTACAAAATATTTATAGGGATCAATCATTTCAGAAGTTAGTAATATAAATGAAAAATTCCATAGCCAAGCACTGATGGCTCACATTTATTATATTAGCTATTCCAAAAAAGAAAATCTGGAGGAGTGTGGTTTGAAACCATCCTATGCAAAATATCTAGAAGACCATTTATTTTTTAATTCTCAAAATAATAAACTAAAGCCCAGTGAAGTAGTGGTGCCGTTCTAGCTTAGCAGGGAAGCCAGACAAACAAGGAGGGGTGCTGAGTTCAAACTTCAGTAATGGTGGGTGCAGGGAGGAAGATAGAGTATAGGAAGAGAAAAGAGAGAAATGATAACATGATCCGGCTTTCATAAATTAAATGTAAAAATTAATGAGTTGTAGCTCATTCTAGGCATGAGTAGTGGCTCACGTCTGTAATCCTAGCTACTCAGGAGGCTGAGATCTGAGGATCAAGATTCAAAGCCACCTCTGGCACAAAAGGACCTGAGACTCTAATCTCCAAGTAATTTCTAGAAAACTGGGAAGTGGGGTTTGGCTCAAGGGTGGGGCAGTAACTTTGAGCTGAAGAACTCATGGACAACTACCAAACTCAGAGGTAGGGCAGTAGCCTTGAGCTGAAGAGCTCAGGGACAGCTCCCAGGCCAAGTTCAAGCCACATGACCTCCAAAAAAAACAGAATAAGTTGCATTTATAGAAATACGTTATACATGCATGAGTAATCTCTTAATCTAAAATCAATTTATGTACACTATTTTTTTCTGTAGATTTTAGACATGATGGATATTGTGAATATCCTATGAATTTAACTGTAGTTAATAAAGTTTTCTTTTGATGTGCATACTATATTTAATTTCAATACTTTGAGTCCATTTCATTTTTTGAAAATTTTATATTTTGCCTTTTAAAATTAAAATATCTATTTTGAGCTCTGTCAACATATCTGGAATAATTTGACCTTTCACAATATTTTTTAGATTATCTCAATTCACAACCTGTACAAACAGAGCTAACCATTGTTTAATTAAAAGTTAAATTTTACCTGGGAGCCAGTTTGTTTGTTAGAATGATATTCTATCATTTGTAAAGAAATGAACAGGCCGGGAAAATATATACCTAATGAAGTGATTCTGGCCTAGAAAGAGAGTCTGAATGCTTTCTCACATACACGAAAGCTAGATTTACAGGGATGAGCTATCAACATATCAGCCTTTCCTAAAAATAAATGAAGATGGTGCTTTCCAAGTTTAGCAATAAGTATATTTTCTTTCGTCAGTTTTTTTTTATATTTATTTATTGCTAATCCTGGGACTTGGGCTCAGAGCCTGAACACTGTCCTTGAGTTTTCTCAAGGCTTGAGTTCTATCATTTGAGCCACAGCACTACTTCTAGCTTTTCCCATGTATGTAGTACTGAGGAATCAATCCCAGGTCTCAGTGCATGACAGACACTTTATGACTAAGCCAAATGCCCGGCTTCTTGTCAATTTTTAATGAAAAATTTTGATACATAGTCTTTTCTTTGCATTTTTTGTCATATTTAATTCTAGGTCTCTGAAGAAAGTAGAGAATCTGACAACCCTCTCTTCTGTGCATAATTCTTCAAAATTTGAATTATCAGATCATATCCATGTTGTAGCTATAATATGAAATTTTCATAATGAGTAAGATAAAAGTTTGAGAATGTAATTATTGACTATACTTTTCTTATATTTATATTAAATGAGATAATTTGAACTGAAGTTCTTAAGATGAAATTTAATCTTAAGACAATGCTGGTAACTATTTATTTAAATATATATTTCAAACCATATGAGGCAAATAATTGGAAATTTTTTCAGACTCATCACTATTTTTTAAACTCAAACTTTAAAAAGTTGCTAGTTTTTAACAGTTAAATACACCCTTTGTTTAACCTTATTATTTTTAAAGTCCTTTTGGATGCATTTTAATTATCAAATAGATCATTTTCTTTCTTCTTAATAAATCATTTTAGAACAGAATTGAAAGCACCCATGGTTTTTCTTGTTTAGACTTTTGCTTTTCATCCTAAGCACATTAAGTGGTTGAAATCAATTTTTAAAAGCCCAGCTTTTTATTTTCAGTGCCTCTGTCATTCAGGGAGTCACTTGACCTTTCCTTTCAATCGGAAATAGTGGTGGAAATAATGACTTTCTCTACAATAATGATCATAAGAGAACAAATAATTTTTATAATGACAGTCTGCACTTAGTGAAGAAATGTTCTATAAAAGACAGATTTATTATCATTATTATATAATTTTCTTGTGGGTGAGGCAGTGTAATCGTGAAACCTCATTTTTATTTCTGGAACATTTGGGAAAGTGTTGAATGACCTGAACCATGTTTTTTAAACCCTTAATTTTCACAAAAGAATGAAATCAATGTGTATTTCCTGCTTTAATTTTTTGAAAGAATGCTATGTATTTAGAATGGATTTTTTCTTCTTTTCATTCCATTAGGTTTTCCTAATTTTTCATGAACTTCCATCTTTTACTCACATAAGGATTGTCCCTGTTGAGTGATTCAGTTTTTTGAGTTGTTGATATATTTTAGATGTGAGGCCTTTGTCCGTTGTGTGGTTGGTGAAGACCTTTTCCCAGTCTATAGGCTTCCGAATTAATTTACTAGCTATGTCCTTTGCCATACAAAAGCTCTGCAGTTTAATGCAGTCTCATTTATCCAGCCTTTCTCTGATTTGTTGTGATTCTTGGTCCTTATTAAGAAAGTTTTGACCTGTGCCAAGGAGGCCTAGTGTATCTCCTATTCCTTCTGGTAAAGTTTTCAGTGTGTTGGCTTTTACCTTGAGGTCTTTGATCCATTTGGAGTTAATTCTAGTGTAGGGTGACAAAGAAGGATCCAACTTTAGTTTTCTGCCAATGCTTAACCAGTTCTGCCAGCACCACTTGTTGAAGAGGCTGTTTTTCTTCCATTCTCTCTTGAATTACGTCTCCAATGATTGCTCCATTTCCTTCTCCATAATCAAGGTATTCTATATGTCATCTCTTGAAATTCTTTTCAGAATATAAATTAATTCAACTTTTTGCATGAGCCACCAGTACTCAGGTGTTTGTTTTTATAATAATATTACCAAAGCATAAATATTATAGAATCGTGAATGTGTATATACTTGCAATATGATATATGGATTATATTTTCATTATATGTATATAATATGCTCTTTCCTTCTTTTTTGATAGCCACTATAACAAGTATGCAAAATATCCTAACATGACAATTACAAAAATGTATACAAAACATCACATTATTCCATTTATACATATGCATAAGTCAATTGAAACCAATTGAAAAAACTTAAAGTTCTAATACTAATTTTTGTGAGTTACTGAATCAATAATTAATTTTTGCATTTCCAATAGTTATATTACTTATACTTAGAAACATATTAATATGGACAAATAATGTTTATCATTAAAAAATAAGGGGGCACACAGGAGTTTGGCCTAGTGGTAAGAGTACTTACCTAGCATGCACGAGGACGTGGTTTCAATTCCTTGGTACCACATACACAGAAAAATTTGAAGCCATGGGCTCATGTGGTAAAGCTCTGGCCCTAAGAAAAGCCAAGGACAGTGCTCAGGCCCTGAGTGCAATTCCCTGGAATGGCAAAAATAATACAATGGGTCACAACTAAATAGCATCTATATACATGCATTTAATAATAAACTTTATAAATTAATAGTTTTATCTATTTTATTCTTCTATATTAGTAGTTTGAGGTTTCAAATTTTTATTGTTAAAATTTTCAAACTTATTGAGTTGGATCCTTCTTTGTCACTCTGCACTGGAATTAACTCCAAATGGATCAAAGACCAGGAGGTAAAAGCTGACACACTGAAAACTTTACAAGAAGGAATAGGAGATACACTAGGCCTCCTTGGCACAGGTCGAAACTTTCTTAATAAGGACCAAGAGGGCCGGGGGTTTGGCCTAGTGGTTAAAGTGCTTGCCTAGCATGCATGAAGACCCAGGTTCGATTCCTTGATACATAGAAAAAAAAAAAGCCGGAAGTGGTGCTGAGGCTCCAGTTGTAGAGCTCTAGCCTTGAGAAAGTCCAAGGACAGTGCTCAGGCCCTGAGCTCAAGCCCAAGACTGGCAAAAAAAATAAATAAATAAGGACCAAGAATCACAACAAATCAGAGAAAGGCTGGATAAGTGGGACTGCATTAAACTGCGGAGCTTTTGTATGGCAAAGGACATAGCTAGTAAATTAATTAGGAAGCCTACAGAGTGGGAGAAGATCTTCACCAAACAAACATCGGACAAAGGCCTCATATCTAAAATATATCAACAACTCAAAAAATTGAATCATTCCAAAACTAATCTCCAAAGTAACAACCATCCCATTAAAAAATGGGCCAAAGACTTAAAGAGAGTCTTCTCTGAACAAGAAACAAAAATGGCCTATAGACACATGAAGAAATGCTCAACATCTCTGGTCATAAAAGAAATGCAAATCAAAACAACTCTAAGATTCCACCTCACTCCAGTTAGAATGGCCAGGATCAGGAAAACGGATAAATAACAGATGCTGGAGGGGATGTGGCCAGGAGGAGTCACTACTACACTGTTGGTGGGAGTGCAAACTCATTCAACCATTATGGAAAGCAGTATGGCAGTGCCTCAAAAGGCTAAACATAGACCTCCCCTATGACCCAGCAATTCCACTACTTGGCATTTACCCAATGGTCCACAATCTAGGGCATACTAAATCCACTAGCACAACAATGTTCATTGCAGCATTATTCACCATAGCAAAGATATGGAACCAACCTAGATGTCCCTCAGTTGATGAGTGGATCAACAAGTTGTGGTATTTGTACACAATGGAATTCTATGCTGCTGTCAGAAAGAATGACATCGCCCCATTTGTTAGGAAATGGAAAGACTTAGAAAAAATCATATTAAGTGAAGTAAGCCAGACTCAAAGGAACTTAGGCTCAATGGTTTCCCTCATTTGTCATAATCAGTAGAAACTTTGGGCTCTACTGTCAGAGATCTGCAATAGAGCAAAACCTTGATACATAAGGCCATGTACTATGAAGCTAATTGAAAAGACCTCCACGATATTGAAACAAAATTTCTCATGTGCAGTTCTTTCTGTTCAGAACTGTTTTTGTTATATGGGGTCTTTATTATTGCATATGAAATTTTGGATTGCCTCTTCTATCTCTTTAAAGAATGACAATGGGATATTGATGGCTATTGCATTGAATTTGTAGACAGACCTTGGCAAGATTGCCATTTTCATGATGTTAATTCTTGCAATCCAGGAGCATGGTTGGTTTTTCCATTTCCTCAGTTCTGATTTAATTTCCTTTTCCATGGTTTTAAAGTTTTCATCAAAAAGGTCCTTTACATTCTTGGTTAAGTTAATTCCTAGGTACTTTATTTTGTTCAAGGATATTGGAAAAGGAGTTGCTTTCCTGACTGTTGCCTCGTGCCTCTCACTATTGGCATTTAGAAAGGCGATTGATTTTTGAGGGTTAATTTTATATCCTGCTACCTTTCCAAAGTTTTGAATCAGCTCAAGGAGCTTGGGAGTGGAGTCTAAAGGGTAATTTAAATACAGAATCATGTCATCTGCAAAGAGGGAAAGTTTTACTTCCTCTTTCCCTATTTGGATCCCCTTTATGCTTGCTTCTTGCCTTATTGCTCTGGCTAGGAATTCTAATAATATGTTAAAGAGGAGTGGAGAGAGTGGACATCCTTGTCTCTTTCCTGATTTTCGAGGGAATGGCTTTAGCTTTTCACCATTAAGTCTAATGCTAGCTGTAAGTTTGCCATACACAGCCTTTATTATACTGAGAAATGTTCCCTGGATTCCTAGCTTCTCCAGAAATTTTAGCATAAAGGGGTGTTGGATCTTGTCAAATGGCTCTTCTGCATCTATTGAGACAATCATGTGATTCTTTTCCTTATTTTTGTTGAGGTGTTGAATTATATCAGTTGATTTGCGTATGTTGAACCAGCTTTGCATCCCTTGATGAATCCTGTTTGATCATAGTGTATAATTCTTTTGATGAATTGCTGAAGACGGTTGGCCAGTATTTTGTTGAGAAGTTTTGCATCAATGTTCATCAAAGAAATAGGTCTATAGTTCTCTTTCTTTGATGAATCTCTGTCTGGTTTTGGGATGAAGGTTGTAGTGTCTTGATAGAAGGAGTTTGGCAAAGAGCCTTCATTTTCAATTTTGTTGAAAAGCTTGAGCTGTATTGGTGTGAACTCTGCTTTGAAGACCTTATAGAATTCAGCTGTGAATCCATCTGGCCCTGGACTTTTTTGGGAAGGATGGTCTCTTATTGCCATTTCTATTTCAGTGCTTGAAATAGGCCTGTTTAGTTGGATTAGATCTTCTTGGTTCAGTGTGGGGATGTTAATATTGGCTAGAAATGCATCCACTTCTTCTAGATTCTCAAATTTGTTGTCATAAATTTTTGAAAAGTATTCCATCAGATGCTCTGTACCTCGGTAATTTCTGTCGTGATATTACCATTCTCATCTGTGATTTTGTTTATTTTGGTATGCTCCCTTCTTTTTTTTTTTTTTTTGGTAAGGTTTGCCAAGGGTCTGTCAGTTTTGTTAATTTTTTTAAAGAACCAACTCCTTGTTTTGTTGATTCTTTCCATAGATTTTTTTACTCCAATTCATTTAATTCTGCTTTGATTTTAATAATTTGCTTCCCTCTACTGAGATTAGGGTTGGTTTGTTACTCTTTTTCAAGAGCTTAAGGTGTGACATTAAAATGTTGGTTTGTGATTTTTCCAATTTGTTAATGTAAGCACTCAGAGCTATAAATTTTCCTTTGAGTACTGCCTTTGCTGTAATACCACCACCGGTCACTGTTTTATGACCAAAATAAACCCCTCAATCCATTCTCTAATGTATTTAAGTCCCTTTGGACCTCCAGTATAATTGAACCCCTAGATATACAGTATTGCTCAAAAACCATCAACTGTAGATCCATGCATTATAAAAGTTGAAGGATGAACAGAGGACAAGAGATAGAAAAATAGTATGAAAGACAAGAGTGGTGGTAAGAAAAGAGTAATGTAGGAGTATAAAATTAATATAGTAATGAAGAAAAGGGATAGCGTAAGGATAACTTACCTAAGGTGGCAGAAATGTAAAACATTTGAGTGCTCAAAATGAATTCTTATACAACTAACTGATTCATGCTAATAAAAGTGTTAAAAACATAATTTATCTTTTGAAAATTAAAATGGACAGTGTGTCATATGGGAATGATGATATTATAATGAAATCTAACATTCAAGAGGCAGATACGGTAGGATTGTGGTTTGAGGACTGTAATTCATTCTCAAGCAATCTTAGTCTCTAAGGCAGAACTCTATAATCAAACTTCAAATGAAAAGCAAGCTGTTAGAAAAGCTGTTAGGCAGGCATCATGACTCAAGCCTCTAATCCTAGCTAATTAGGAGGCTGAGATCTAAGGATTGCAGTTCAAAGCCAACCCAGGCACTGAAGTCTCTGAGACTCTTATGCCCAATTAACCACTAGAAAACTGGAAGTGGAGCTTATGCTCAGAGTGTGTAGCCGTATCCTTGAGCTGAAGAGCTCAGCAACTGCACCCAGGCCCAGAGTCCATGCTCCATGATCACAAACAAGAAAAGAAAAGTAAAATAAACTGTTTTGCTAATTTCAAAATGCATTAAATATATGTAAGAAAACCACATAAAGATAGCCAGGAATAAGTTTCAAGATTTCTATATCATCCAAGACCTAATGAGTTTGTAATGAAATACAACATGACTATTACCATATATTATGGTAATGATAAATTATATTATGATATATATGAAATTATTATAGTCATATAATATGATAATATAAGTATCTGAAAGATGATAATTCTAAAAAGTAATATTATATCTTCAATCATATTAAATTAATATTCTTATTTAAAATTATTGACTTAGGCTGGGAGTTTGGCTTAGTGGTAGAGTGCTTGCCTAGAATGCATGAAGGCCTGGTTTCGATTCCTTGGTACCACATACATAGAAAAAAACCCAGAAGTGGTGCTGTGGTTCAAGTGGTAGAGCTCTAGCCTTGAGAAAACCCAAGGACAGTGCTCAGGCCCTGGATTCAAGCTCAGAATTGGCAAAAAATCCATATTGATTCTATTGCAAGAATAAATTTCAAAATTCATGTCAATTGTTATGTCTCTTGGACAGAACATATAAGATCAGGTACATTGAATGTACCCCTATTAAAACTTTCTAAGTCTTTCTAATGATTATAACAGAAAAATGAAAGTATTTTATTTCAGAAATACAGAGCAGTTACCAATAGAAAGGGAAAATTTGCATATCCTATCATATATAATTTTCCACTTTATTAACTTTCTTATATTAAATGAACAGAACAGGATTAAAATATAATTTACAATTCAAATAAATTTTAGATTAATTTGATCTCAAAATTGGTTTATTAATTGTTGTTAATGCATATTTCTATCATCTTTATGCATTTTATATTATTTCAATTAAGATAGAATTTAACTATACATGTGTATTCTTCTGGCACAGGACACAATACACTATACTGTACTTTAAGGCAAAGTTTCTCTAATCTTTTCCTATTTTCCTGTCTCTTATTCTTCATTCTCTCCCTAAAAACACAGAAACTAGGATTCTTTTCCTAGTAGGCAAATCATAGAAACCAGAAAGCCTTTCTCTTAAACTTTAGCCAGGAAAAAAATTATAAAAATTTCCCCTCCTTCTACTTAACAGCTAAAATGTAATTGAAACATTTATTCCAGAAGACTCCTGCAATGATACAAATGTGTGGCCAAAACTATTTGGATACATGTGCTCTGCAGTTTCCCACTCACTCTACTATTATTAGATCATACTGATTTTTCATTGCTGTCCATAATTCATTGAACCTAAGCCAGAACATGAATAGTTCAGCTTGCATCTTTTAGTCTTTAATTTGAAAGCTCTCATGTCATATAAAATTATAATCAAATACATTTGTCAGGCTTTGCTCTTACTAATTGATCATTTGTTACAAAGATCTTGGCCAAGGCCCTTCGTGATGGGCAGGAAAGTGATAATTCTTTTGTTATTTTTTTTAGAACCAGAAGAGAGTTTTACTACAGAGCAAAGGCATGCACCCAATACTCATTGATTATTCATTTTCTATACTCACACTCTCACAGGAGTTTCAAAAAATATTTAACTTACTTCCTTTCTTCATTTTTTTCTCCTTTCATTTTTTTGGGTAATTTTCTTTCTGTTTCTTACTGGTAAAATATCATTTGAACTATGAATGGATGAAGGGGATACAGATTCAGTTTGGACTGAATTCCTATATTTGTAATGTTAGCAATTGAGAGATAATTTAAATAAAAAAGAATTGCTTGTATTCAGATATTTTACATAAAATGTCCATCTTTGTTTATTCATTTTTTCTAGAACATTCCAGAAGATACAAGCTTCTTAAGTCTGGTTGGAGGTGATTAGCTAAATCAAGGTATATTCTGTAAATAAAAATATCTTAAAGCCAGAATGACTGTTTTAAGAAATAGAGAAATAATTGAAGTATCACATAGTAGTTATTTGAAATTAAATGATGTACTTATTAATCTTAAATACTAAGAAGATAACAGGACAAGAAGTGGAAGGCATATTTGAAGGAAAAATATGACTTTTGTCAAGAGCAACTAAATAAATTAATCAGGAAGACACTTGATCATAAGAATATGAAATATTTATCATGCATGTGAAGTTCAATGTTTGCTGGCATTGGCAATGGGGAAAGTCTCAGGGAGAGATGACAAGATTATCACACTTGCCTGTCTTTCCTTTGTTTTATTTCCTTTTTACTTTATATTTGCTATATTTATTTATTTATTTATTTATTTATTTATTTATTTATTTATTTATTTATTTTGTGGGTCATGTGGCTTGAACTCATCCTAGGTACTGTCCCTAAGTGCTTCAGCTCAAAGTTACCACCCTACCCTTGAGGCAAGCCCCATTTCCTGTTTTCTAGAGGCTAATTGGAGATAAGAGTCTCAGGTCTTTTGTTCTCAGGCTGGCTTTGAACCTTGATCCTCAGATCTCAGCCTCCTGAGTAGCTAGGATCAACAGGCTTGAGCCACTGGCTCCTGGCTTCTTTTTTATGTTTATTGTAAAGTTGATGTGCAGAGATGTTGTCTAACGTTTTTATCATAAATAGTTTAAATTTTATTAAAATATTACTGTTAAAATTATATTACACAATTCTTTTTTCTCATATATTTTTGTAATTAATAGAAGGATTCCATTATATTCACCAGATAGAAGGTGCATTACTTCACATACATTGATACCCTTTCAAGTCAGGTTAACAAGTACATTTCAACTTGAACAGTGTCAACTCTTTCCCTGTTTTCTCCCTGATTTTCCCTCCTGACATCCATTCCCCCAAAGTTGTATAGTTCATTTGCAATGTAGAGTTTAGTATTATTGCTACATTTGTTCACCTTTTGTTTCATCATATCTGTGCTTCCCCTTATCCTCCCCCAAACAGATAAGCTTACACATAAGACAAAAGCTACAAAAATCAAAAACAGCAACAAAGGAGAAGAAAAAAAAGAGGCACAAATAAGATAAAACCTCTAATTCCTATTTCTTGAAGTTCATTTCCATAGCCATCATTTCACAGGAGCATATGCTCATAGCAACTGAATATTTGTGACCTTCTAAGAACTTCCTCTTTTGGCCTCATTGTCTGAATGCCTAAATTCTTAAATAATTTTGCATGTTCAAGTGTAAATTTGTCTTTGACAATCCAGAGTGTTAACTTGTACATTTATAGATGTTGGTGAGCATGTGGCCAAAATTGAATACTACTTCACTGCTGGTGGGAACTTGTTCACCACTCTGGAAAGCAGTATGGCGATTCCTCAAAAGACTAAACATTGCAGCATACTGTAACAAGATGTGGAATCAATCCAGATGCTCCTTAGTGGACAAATATATCAGAAATGTGATACACACACACACACACACACACACACACACACACACACACACACAGAGTGGAATTCTGTTTCCATCAGACAGAATGTTTTTGACTTTTAAGAAATTATAATAAAACAGTAAGTCAGAGTTAAAGAAACTTAGGGTACGTGGTTTTCCTTTCCTATTGTAACTAGAAAATACCTATAAATCTATAACTTCTCTTCTCTTCCCTTCTCTTCTCTTCTCTTCCCCTCTCTTCTCTTCCCTTCTCTTCTCTTCCCCTTTCTTCCTTTCTTTTTTTCCCCTTAGTCTAGGATCTACAACTCAGACACTTGGTGCTGTCCCTGAGCTTCTTTTGTTCAAGGCAAAAGCTCTACCACTGAAGCCACAGCTCCACTTCTTACTTTTTTGGTAATTAACTGGAGATAAGAGACCCATGTATGTTTGCCCCAGCTGGCTTAGAATGGTGGTTCTCAGATTTTGGTCTCCAAAGTAGTTAGTTCTACAGGCACAAGCCACTTTTACCATCAGTTTACACAGATCTTGTCACTCTTAGAGAAAAATTCATAGATTGGGAGGAAGATTTATCACAGAGTAAAAGCAAACCCTCAAGGGATAGCACATCTCATCATGAGTTGTAAGTAGTTCTTATGCACAAGCTTAATGAAGGAAATGATCATTCACAAAATAGGGAGAGGAAAAGGCTGGGAATTTCTGGAATAAAGTCCATACTGATTCCTGGCTTTATGTGGTGTTTTAGGATGTCATGACACCAAATCTCTGATGAAATGATCTAATCCTTTACAGCTCATGATGGAGAGATGACACTTATAATGAAATAAAGGATGGTTTGGAGTCATCTCTATACTCCATATTGGTCCTACCCTATGCTGGTATCCTCTGAGTTTTCACCTTTTAAGCAGTTCAATGTTATGGGAAGAGCAGTGCAATAGTCAGATTCTGCAGTGATTGAGAGTGATTCTGCAGTGATTTTTAGATGATTGAGATTTCTAGTTAAGACAAGGGGAAGAAAAGAAATAAAAGTAGTGAAAGTGGCAGTGATGCTTCTCATGAAACAAATGCACTTTCAATTTACTGAAATCACATTGTGTCTGGATGGAAAATTAAAATTACACTTTTATCCATCAATTTTTGTTATTTTTAAGAGAAATTTAGGAGCAGTTGTTTAAGTCCCTCCAGGAAACCCATCCAAAAGCACAATGTGAGGGGAAAGTCCACTAAGTTATAGTGCATATATGAGAATTAGGTCCTTGTGACCCAAAAGGTGTGGTTCAATATAGGCCTGGGTCTCTGTTTGTTAATGTTAAATATCTGTTGTTTCAGGAATATTGTTAGTAAAATAATTTTAGTTTCCAGTCAAGCCTTTCTTTAATTGTAAAATGGCTGGGGTACTCAAAAGTCTCTTGTGAGCTACATGCATTTTCCTTGCTACTCAGCAGGCTGAAATCCTAGGATCAAAGTTCTAGGCCCACCCAGGCAGAAAAATTCAAGAGAAACTCTTTATCTCCAATTAACCACTCAAAAAACTGGAAGCAGTCCTGTAATTTTCAAGTGGCAGAGCCCTAACGTTGAGAACAAAAATGTTCAGGGACAGTGCTCAGGCCCTGAGTTCAAGCCTCACAACTAAACAACAACAACAACAACAACAAAATGTCTTACAGACATTGAGATCCCCTCTTTACCTGTAACTGATTGAGATCCCTTCTGTATATCTACTGACTGACATTTGTCAAAGACAGGGATTTGTTACCTGATATATTGGATATATTTGTATTTGGTTATTTGAAATTGGATAGGGAAGGGGGTAAAACAAGATGAGGAGTGGGGGTTGGGGGGGAGGGAAATGGGGACCAAGACATGTGAAAGGGTATCAATGTATGTGAATTAATGCACCTTCTATCTGGCAAATATCATGTAACCCCTCTATTAATTACAATAAAAATATATGAAAAAAAAGGCAGGGAGCCTTGCTGAAGTCTCCTTTTAGGTTTTCTTTGTTTATCACCATCATTTATGGCTAACTGCAATCAGCACGAGGTCTGTGTACAATCAGTCCTCTTTGGTTTCCTGTTTAGTTTTCTGCTTCCCTGTGCTATCTAGTCCACCTCAACAAATCCACTGCATATGTAAATGTCAACACAAATCTGCATTTCTGATTAATTGATTGATTGATTGATTTTGTAGTGTGCCTCCGTTTTTACCTCTTATTACCACATACCTAGTTAGCATTGGTCTGGTATGTAGTCACTGTGCATTTCTAGCCTTTGTTTACCTATGAGATTAAAAGGAGAAAACTCCAGAAACCTAATGACTAGAGTTGTACTCATTCATTCTGCTGGCGTGTTTCTGGTAGGAGCTGTGAATCTGGGGTTCCCTGTCCATTGGCATATGGAGAAGAATCACAAAGGCCCACCTTCCACCACCCCATCATGACAGAGAATAGAAAGCATAGAATTGGGTCTCGAGTTTGGCCTAGTGGTAGAGTTCTTGCCTAGCATGCACTAAAACCCGGGTTCCAGTCCTCGGTACCACTTACATAGAAAAATAGCCAGAAACGGTGCTGTGGCTCAAGTGGTAAAACTCTAGCCTTGAAAAAGCCCAAGGACAGTGCCCAGGCCTGATTTCAAGTCTAAGACTGGCCAAAAAAAGTAAATAAATAAAGATAAAAAAACATAGAATTGAACTAGGAGAGGACCTCTGATGAATGCAGGGGAAGTGAACGGAAGCCAGCAGGGAAGGGTCCGACTCAGCTTTATTTCCTAAGTGTGCCCAAGGACACTTCTTTAAAAGTGGCAGCCTTGAACTGAGATCTGCAAAATCTTAGGAGCCCTAGCAGGAGGATTTAAATCACAGCTATTTGTCATTGGCCCCAAGTCAAGGAATTGAAGACAGGCTTTGTCTATCGGGACTCCTCTTAAGGTCACATCAGCAAGAGAGCAGGCGCAGTGTGCACAGCTCACCTCTCAGATTTCCCTGGTACCGGGAATTAGGCCCTGTGCTGGAGTGTGAGCTCAGTGCAGCATTCACCATCCACTCTTCTCCAACTTGCACTGCAACGGCTTCCACAACAGAAAACCAAACGAGAACACGTTTTTTTTTTTTTTTTTTTTGAGCCCTTCCACAAGAAATGGGGGTATGCAATTTCTTCCACGGCTAGAGAATTTGAAGACAGATGGCAATGTCAGCTCACGGTCCGTCCTGCCGAATACAACATGAATTCCAAAGGGAAATATTCCATGACGGGGAAAATAAATATTATTTGCATACATCAGGAACAGGCTGATAAAATCTCCCTATCCTAGATTTACAACCAGGACAATGTAGTGAGACTGAATATAATCTATCCGAAGTCCTGCCTCTTAAAATTATCTCTACATGTTTGTTACTGAACCACACCATCTTGCGTAGAAGAAGTGTAAAAATGACAAGATATGATTTCAGGCACCCTGAACAATACACTTTAAATCCATAAGGTCTAAATTTAAGGAGCTGTTTCTTTTTTAAATAAAAAAGTCTTTCATGATCTATAGTTCAAGTAGTGCTTTTATGAAAAATTAGTTAATTCAAATTTATAATATGAATTATATATAACCTATATGCATATAGAAATTATGTAGAAATCAAAAACAAGATACAGTCAATTTAGGGGCTATTTTTAATTATTTAAAGCTTCCACTAATTATGACATGTCTTCATGTTTTACATTTATATAACACTTATCGTGTAAATAAAATATATTAATCTCTAATATTAGATAAGAGATTTCAGATACAGATATTTATACAAAATAACATACCTATAAATATAAAGAACCACTAAAAGTGTCATAAAGGCTGTGTACCTAATTTATATTTTAAAAAATAGCCCTATTGGAAAGGAAGAAAAAGAAGCACAATCCCAAGCACAGGGGCTTCTTTTTACTACCACCCTGCAATATGCATATATATGTATGTATTATATATAACTCCCATTGTATATAGTCCCACTACATGAAGAATATTTTTCCATCAATAAATTTGCTACATAGTGAAGACAAAGGGTTGATTTTGTGCATTCAGCAGAATTACAGTGACTGGATACTTACAGTTCATAGAATCTGGAGATTTTGTTGTTTTTTTATGTATGTTTATTTGTCCTTTGTATCCATTACCACTTCTATAAGAAAATGAAAGGACTATATCTTTTGAAAGCATATGAAGGAATCTCTTGGGATTTCTCCTAGATCCAAAGGGAAAAATAAATTGCTTCATAAGAAAAATTATTTTCATATTTTAAAGTTAAATATAATCATCAAGGAGATTAAAACATAATATAGGAGAAGGCAGAAAATACCAAAAGGTTAAAGACATAAAATAGAAAGTAAAAAAAACTTAATAAAGGGTAAAAGCAAAAGAGAGAGAAAGATGTGAATAAAGTTTAAAATAAATGATGCATATCTAGAAATAAAATTATTAGAAAAATACTTTCTGTAAAATATTACGGTGCTTTGTGCTCATTACATTAAAAGGTTAAAATGAATGGTTAGAATACATGGAAAATTAAGGATAAGCATTAAGCTCCAAAAAGTGAGATTCTAGAAACTAGTTTTAATATAAAGAAAAATAGTCCATGTTTTACCAAAACAAGTTTTACAATATTTAAAATAGTTCTCATGTAGTAGTACATGCATGCAATCCAAGCACTTGGGAGGTTTTTTCAGAATTATAAATTTCAGGAAAGTCTTCACTATAGAGTATCAGGCCAACCTATATTACACAGAAAAGCCCTTTCTTGAACAGTGAAAAAACAAAACAAAACAAAACAAAATAAGCGATAAAAATGTAGAGCTTATCCAGATGATAATGACTGCTTATATCTTGAACAAAAATGACTGCTAAGGAGGCCAGGAGTTTGTCCTCTTGGTAGAGTGTTTTCCTAGCATGCACAAAGAGCAGGGTTCGTTTCCTTGGTAGCACATACATAGAAAAAGCTGCAAATGGTGCTGTGGCTCAAGTGGTAGGTCACTAGCCTTGAGATAGCCCAAGGACAGTGCTCAGGCCCTGAGTTCAAGCACCAGAACTGGCAAAAAAAAAAAAAAAAAGCAATACTGGATAGATCTTCTGCTATGGATCTTCTGCTGCAATTGGACACAAATAAATTGCAGAATTCCCCACTTATTATTTGGAATCAAACCATTATATATACATGTGCCTTTGAATCACTGTCTTGTTTAGCTTTCTTAGCTTATGGCTAGTGTTTTTATTTTTGTTTTTGTTTTTAATCTGTGTCTCACCCCCAATTCTGGTTTTCTGTTAGATAATCACAGACAAGAGTCTTCAGAATTTTTCAGAAAGAGCTGGCTCTGGACTTTACATCACAGACTCCTGAGTTGCTAGGTTTATAGGCCTAAGCACCACATTTACACAATTTTTATCTTCACTGATTTGCGTTTTACTGTCTTTCAAGGCGTATATTCTTTATGCCAGATTTCAAATTCTTACAAAGTTTTGTAACTAATTGCAACTGCAAGAAGAAAACAAGAAAATACAAAGGGAATTGAAGTCAAAGTTTAGTTTACATACAAATACCTTGCTTCTTTCTTTCTCTGACACATTTATAACATTTATGTCATCACATTAAGCATGGGATCCATTGTTTTTCATTTTTGGAGGCTCCTGTCAGCATTCAGACAGTTATTTATTTTCCTCTTCATCTCAGCTTTCCCTACTGACTTTATTTTTGTAATTATTTTTGTAAAGTTATTCTTAGCCTCCTCTCCTTTTATAACAAACTATACTCACTAGTCTTCCATAACAAAGGACTCCACTATATGCTATTACCAGTTTTGCCATCATACTTTTTTTAAATCTGTATAACTATAGTTCATTTTTTTTAATCTTGAGGAAAAATATTCTCTTTGAAACCTAGATAATTTGTATGTCCTCTTTCTTGATAAAATTGGTTAACTTATTACATTTTCCCATCCCTAGTTTCTTGTTTTGAAGTTTGTTGAAAGTCATATCTGAGTGACTGCTTTCCTTAATGTACTATGTTGACATCTCATCCCTTGGTTATCTCATATTGTTACAATATTTCACCTTGTTATCTGATATATTTTATATGTGCTTAATTGGTTATTTGAAATTGGATAGGGAAGGGGGGAAATCAAGATAAGCGTGGGGAGGGTGGGAGGGAAATGGGGACCATGTCATGAGAAAGGGTATCAATGTTTGTGAAGTTATGCACCTTCTATCTGGTGAATATAATGTAACCCTACTATTAATCACAATAAAAATTCATATCCATTTTTCATTATCCTTACTCTTTTTCAATTTAGTCCTTAGTACTTATTTTAGTCACTTGTGATCAGCATTTACAAAAGGTACCTTTCCTTTTTTCTTTATTTGCAAAAATGTAAAAAATAGCAATAAAAACAAGTCAGACACAATACTGGTAAGATTGTTTCAGAATATTTTGTGTTTACTTAAAAATGTGTGTACTCGTAGTTATCTTTGGATAATGTGTTCTGGGAGAGAGCTTGTTTTACATATAATTTGCATAATGCTTGCTTCTTTGGTGACATTAGCCAAAAAGGAGCATATGATAAATATTGGCTCATATTGGAATGTCTCTGTAGTTGTATATTGAAAGCCGTGGTTCATAATGTAGTATGGGCATTGGGTAGCAATTAGAAGGGAGGAGAATGTGTCTGAAATAAGAAACAAGGAAAACAGGAAAGAGATGTGTAACCTGCAATATGCCCAAGAGCTGAGAAACAGAATTTCAATATGACAATATGGAATGTTCTAAAATATAAAATGAGTGAACAGAAAAATTAATAAATTAAAAATGAGAGTGCAATCCTATTTAGAGCACAATACTCTTAATTTGTAATGAAAAATCAAGTTTAAAGTTTTGATAATCTGTGATAATTGTATGCAAATTATTATTTTTACTTTCAACCATTACTCAAATTGACCTTTTATCATGTGTATTTACCAATGTATACAGGTATTACTATGTACAAATTATTGAGTTCAACTAAAAATAACTCTTACTTCTGCTGTTATCACCATATTATCCCTAAATTGAAGGGAAAAGCAGATTCCAGAGCTGTTTCTTATTATTTCCATAATGATAGGACTGTAATGGCAGTCTAATGATAGTAGTCCCAGTGACTCCATTCTGAGAAAGAAGTGAGAATTGCACATTTATTTTAGCAAATAAGCACACAGTTAATTATAGCTTTTGCCTTCAGTCTGCCTTTCTCCAGAATCTTTGGAAGCTAGTTTCACATAGTTCATTAAAATAGCAGTTTTTGTTAGAGTGACAATGTTTCTTTTAAAAAAAATGATGTAGACATAAAACCTCTTCTTCAGCTAAGGGGACATCTCTTTCATTGTAAGGACCCAATAACTATTTATTGTCTAAACAAAAGGACAAGTCAATTGCTAAGCAGTATCTCAATATACATTTATCTTGCTTTCAAGAAGATGTGCTTAACATTATACAGCATTTGCTTTTGTTATGTTAATTAATTTTTGCACTAGATATGTTTTGAATTCAATTGGGCTTCACAGATTTGTACAATTTTACTGAGATTACCATATTCATGTTTTAGATAGATGGGTAAAGAAGTCAAATTTGCTTCAAAGGAACTGTAATATGAGAACCCAGTGAAGGCTTATTGAGAATGAGACAAGCAGGTAAGTTCACACAATCTAAGGACTAAGGGCTTTACTGAGTATCATAAGGAACAAATCATTTTCAACAGTTAAAATACTGGGGATTCTTTCCAAAATTGATATGGAAATTGGAGAATACTTAACTGTGACACTAATCATATCAGGGACAGAGGAACTAAACAGTTCTTCATAAGGACTTAAATCTAATAAAGAGAAGTTTGAGAGCAGTCTATTAAATAGCGACACATACAATGGAATTTTATTCATCCATCAAAAGCAAGGTATTATGCCATTTTCAGGAAAATGGATGAACATGGAAAAATATGTTAAGTAACTCAGGCTCAGAGATACCAAAGACTCATGTTTCCTTTCACATGTGAAAATTAGATCAAAATTATGACAATTTTATGTAGGTATGAATGTATGTGTGTATACATATATACACACACATAAAGGGTCATAAGAGTAAACTCACTAACCTATTACCTAAAGCACAGTTTGTGTTGGGAAGGATTGCAATGCTGTAATTCCTTCAAAAAACCAAATTTCAGTTTAATGAAATTAATGCCTGGAATGTGGAACACATGCTGTAGGAGAAGATTTGAGGAAAAGGGTAAGAGCAGCAGAGTAATGGAGAAAGAAGGAGTAGGTAAATGGAGTCACAACAGTCAATATAAGTATGTGAAAACAGAATCAGGTGATTTTGGGAATGATGTATGGTTTGGGGATGGTGGAAGAAAATAATTCTAGTAATGACATTGTTCAAGATGTTATAACACGTGGATATGTTGATTTAAATTACCTTTATACAACTGCTTAATGAAAATACCAATGAACAACAAACTATATATATATACACACTATATAGCTAACAACTATATAACTATATAGCAATCTCAATCTATTAATCTATTCATTTCTTGCTGAATCTGATGCACTCAGAGAGATCCATATCTATCCGTAATTTTCATTTAGCTCCAGAAGAACAAAGATGAAATGAATATAAGATCTAATAAGAATCTATCCTTCATGGTTCATTTTACCTACACAGTAATTAAATACCTACATATGTACTACAACCCCCAAGTACATGAACTATTTAATTTATGTGGATCAAGAACACCTTGGAATGATTTTCCTAAAACTGATAAGAAAGTAGAAGTTCTACCAATTGCCCTAAGTTTTAAGTTTTCACATCAGCACAAAATGAACACGGCAATACATATTTCTTGTACACTGTACACTAATCTTCAAAACTATAGTGCGACACTAACATTGCAATCAAAGTTCACAAATTATTAAATATCTGATTGCAGTAGAAAAAATTTCCAACTTATTAAATCAGTCAGTAATGTTATATTTACAATTTTAGGATATTTTCTTTTTTTTTTTTTTTTTTTTGCCAGTCCTGGCTTGAGCTCAGTGCCTGAGCACTGGCCTTGGACTTTCTCAAGGCTAGAGCTCTACCACTTGAGCCTCAGCACCACTTCTGGCTTTTTTTTCTATATATGTGGTACCAAGGAATCGAACCCGGGTCTTTATGCATGCTAGGCAAGCACTTTAACCACTAGGCCAAACTCCTGGCCCCAGGATATTTTCTTTTCATGGCTATGTATCACAGAGGAAAATGGTACAAAGAGATCCTCCCAGTTATAGCAAAGCTGCACATGTATATATACATATACATATATATACACATATATATCTATATATACATAGCTATAAATATACATATATAAACATATAGCTCATATATATACATATCTAAAATGGACGAAATATTATAGAAACAAAGGAAGTCTTTTTCAATAATGAAAGATAGCATGGGAATGTGGCCTAGTAGTAGAGTGCTTGCCTAGCATGCACTAAGGTCTGCATTTGATTCCTCAGTAACACATACACAGAAAAGGCCATAAGTGGTGCTTTGTCTCAAGTGGTAAAGTGCCAGCTTTAAGAAAGCTCAAGGACAGTATCCAGGCTCTGAGTTCAATCTCCAGGACTGGCAAAAAAAATAATAATGAAAGATATTTCACAATCTCATCTCAATTAATGTGAATATCACCTTAACTATCCACACTAAATAGGAAGCACTGAAAGGAAAATGACACTAGCCATAAGTAGCAGGCGGGAAAGTAGCCAGATATAGCTAAGGAAGTGTCCTCAGGCTTCAGTTGAAATTTGGTCATCTTAGTCATTTCTGATACATAAAAGGAGATGACTTCATCTTGCTGACCTCAAGATTCTTTTGAGAGACATCAATGTGCAGTCAGCAATCACAAGCCTTTCATTATATGTGAGAGATACTGAATGTTGGCGCCAGGATACTTGATTATCTCTTCCCTACAACATTCCCCATCAATAATGCAGCAAGATGAAACCAACAGAAGATTAAATGCATCTTGCAAAGCAATTTTGAAGAGGATGAAGGATTAAAAAATAAACTCTATTTATTAATCTGCTAGATCTGCATAAATGAAATTACAAAAGAGAAAAGCAAGAATATTCATAATCACTAAACAAAGTATCGCTAACTCAAATTATTACAATATTTCTTCTAACTATTCAAAATCAAGCAAAACATCCAGTAGGAATTTCAGGTTCAGGGAAATTTTCCCTTAATCAATTTATTTTCTCAGACTGTATGTAATATATTTTATGTCCCTTTCCTGTCTGAATAACCATTTTTCAATCATATAAATATGTTCACCTTAATTACAAATGTTTCCATTGCTAATTTTGAAGAATATGTCAAAGACTTAAGGTCTACATATGTGTTGCCATTTACTCAGTATTTAATTTCTTTTAAAAAGAACCAGAAGGGCTGGGAGTTTGGCATGCCCAGAGACCCATGTTCAATTCCTCAGTATCACATACATAGAAAAAATAAAGCGAGAAGTGGTGCTGTGGCTCAAGTGGTAGAGCTTTAGACTTGAGAAAACCCAAAGACAGTGCCCAGGCCCTGAGTTGAAGCCCAGGATTGGCAATAAATAAATGAATAAATAAATATTAAATAAATAAATAAAAGAATCAGAAATACTTTGTTTCTGTATCGTCAATACTCACACACTCATAATTTCATTAGATTTTGTGAAGAAAAACAGAACAAATAATTGAGAATCCCAAGGAAACCAGATGTGTTGAATAATAAACTCTTCTTTCTGATGTTTACAATAATATACCAATATAACTGCTATGTATTACCTAATATTCAAAAGATTCTTTCATGATGTAGAATATTCTAATTTACAACCAATATTATTGTTGTTAACATGGAACTTTTTTTCTTTCTGACTGTCTTAGTTTGAATGTATATCTCAACGTTTTTCTCCTGAAAAATGCCCATTCCTTATTTGACAAAATCTATGAGCCCATTGTACACACACAAAAAAATGAATTCCTCAGGTGTGACTATGTTAAGTATGTTGAAATGAAGAGGTTATTCTAGTTTGTTCTGTGGGATCACTTTCTCCAGAAAGAGTTTCCTTATTATTATTATTATTATTATTATTATTATTATTATTATTTTGCCAGTCATGTGGCTTGACTTAGGGCTTGAGCACTGTCCTTGAACTTTTCTCAAGGCTAGAGTTCTACCACTTGAGCCACAGCACTACTTCCAGCTTTTTTCTATGTTATGTGGTACCGAGGATTTGAACTTGGGCCTTCATGTATGCTAGGCAAGCACGCTACCACTCCCGGCCCAGAGTATCCTTATTGTTACTATGGAATTAAACTTGGAATGAGTGGAGGCTTGGAAGGTACAATGAAGTCAGAAACAAAGGCATTCAGACATCTTCAGAGGAGTCAAAGTTTCTTCTAAAAGCATCAGAGGAGGCCATGGAATAAGCCTACCCAGTGCTTTAGTTTTAGACTTGTGAAAGCAATTACATGTTTATTAAACCATTAATGCTATGGTAGATATGAGGGAGAAAGCAGTGTAATTCTTGATAAAGGCAAAGGCAAATTTAACAACAACAAAAATACTAGGAAACAGGGTAGTTGAGAGGGGTACGGGGCAAGTTAACTTCAAGGAAAGATATGTTGATGAATGAACAAGAGAAGGAGAGAAGAACGCAATCAAGGATTCAGTGTATATTCTACGTAATTAAAAAAAAGTGAAGGAAGAGGTTGATTGGGTAGTCTAGGCATGAATGTGACATTGATCAAGCTGCACTGTATTCATCAACTGCTTTGTTAAATCGCTACTTCTAGGTAAAACTACTTAGAGATAACATAAAATGATTACAGGAGTTTTACTGTTGTGTTAAGAATGAAGAAATGTAGATTTTAAACCTTAAAAGTGGAAACAAATGTGGAGTATCTTTTCACCTAAGAACTGTGAAAATATCTTTGAGATGGTGCATTAGGTACAATCTCAAAGAAATTTTTAAAAAGTATAATACAAAAAGCCAAGATGGCTTTGAACAAACTTTTTAACAAAAATATGAATGAGAAAAGTTTCATCCCGGGCCAGGAGTTGGGCCTAGTGGTGGAGTTCTTGCCTAGCACAGCCAAAACCTGGGCTCCATTCCTCAGTACCACATGCATAGCAAAAGCTGGAGGAGTGCTGTGACTCATGTGGTAGAGTTTAGCCTTGAGAAAGCCCAAGGACAGTGTTCAGATCTTGAGTTAAAGCACCAAGTCTAAAAAATAAAAAGAAAGAAAGAAAAACACTTCATACATGGCAGACACAGTCAGACCTAATCATTCTACAGAGACTGGCTATAAAGTAGTATATTTGCAGATTTTGATAATTTGGTTTTGGACATGTTAATCATCTACAATCAAGAGTCTTACCAGTCCTGATTTAGGTGGTGTAGATAATTGAGTTTTTTTAGGATCTTGAATTGAGAGTAAAATGAGTTTAGCTTCTCAAGGATGTTGGGTTTGGATGAATAAATTTGGAATGGATGGGAATTTTCCTGAGCAATTAATCTAAATATCAACATAGTTGGTTTTGTGTGTGTGTGTGTGTGTGTGTGTGTGTGTGTGTGTGTGTGTCTAACATATGACAGTGAGATGAATTTTTTTGCCCATATCTTCAGATCCCTTTCCATTTTATTTTATTTATATATTTTTTTGTCAGTCCTGGGCTTGGGCTCAAGGCCTGAGCACTGTCCCTGGATTTTTTCAAGGCTAGGGCTCTACCACTTGAGCCACAACACCACTTCTGGCTTTTTGCTATGTATATGGTACCGAGGAATCAAACCCAGGTCTTCATGCATGCTAGGCAAGCACTCTACTACTAGGCCAAACTCCCGGCCCCTCCCTTTCCATTTTAAAAGATATGTCTGTGCTGGGTTGAATTATTGTTTTTCTATTTCTGTTATGGAAGTTTTAAATTCCTAAAATCCTTTTGTCAGGTATGATTTTAAAATGGCTTAATTTTTCATATATTTAAAATTTATGTTTTTTCAAAAATATATATACCCATCATCTCACTACCAGTCATTTTATCAAACACTCCAGATATAACAGAAAACAATGGGAAGCATAGTTGTTGACCAAGTACAGTTCTTAACTAAGCACTGGTGTCACTATCTATAACCTCAGCTACACATGATCCAAAGATTTGGAAAAATGTAAAGGATAGTGTAGAAAAACTCCAAGATAATCTGTATTCAAAACAATCTGCCAAAGAATAAGGCTGGAGAATGGGCTCCATTGGTAGAGTAACAGACAAATAAGTAAGGCACATGAGTATAAGGCCCTAAATTTAATACCCAATGCAACACAAACACAGAAAAGAAAAAATCAATTATTTAAAACTACCTAAATGTATATATTGATCACTTCAACAAAAGGAAAGGGCACAGTTCTATGAACAAGTAATAGAATTTTACTTAGTCAGAAGTTATGCCCTGAGATACATTATATTTGAGAATTCACAAATAAATATTAGTGCTGAGTATATCATAGACTGAATGATCATTATTGAAAATGTAAACTTCATGGTGTATATGAAAAGGCTTCACATGTTTGGGAAAAATTAAAAAATGAGAAAAGTGAAGTGTCTAATCTTTATACATTTACTTTCTTAATTAATTTGTTGAAGCTGTAGAAGCTTGAACCATACAGTACCTTTGATAACTTAGAATGGGTTTGTCAAATTCAGTATGTGTTGCTTTTTTCTTTTCTTCACTTTATGAAAACAAATTTTGATTTTATTATGCCCAGATTATGTATCTTGTAATTCCTTGCTCCAGAGAATCTAATAGACTGCTCTTCAGATAAAGGTACACTTAGACAATACTGGTAAATCATAATCTCTTCTAAAATATAAAGAACCAATAAAATAATTGCACCTGCAAATACCCTGTAGAGGAAGGCCTATAACTTAACCTGTACCAATCATTTGTCTACCAAAAAAAGTTGTTCTAAATATAATGAGTTTGGGCCCCTAGGGCTATAATGATGATGTTGGCTGCAATTCTTATTTCTGGCTCATTTACCTTCTTCAGAGAATTTATCCTAAGATTTTATTTTGTACTTTCAAATGCACAATCTGTGGTTTAAACCTAAGTCAAAGTTCTACAAAAAGCAATGATCTATTTTAAAAGAGCAGGATATAATGTATATGCATCTCCAATATGCATTATTATATACATTTACTTTAAAAATACAAACATTTTACAATATTTATAAAGAGCTAGAATCAGGATGAGAATTAGTAGTGAAAGCAACACATATAACTTGTTCAAAAATTTTGCTAGTAAATTTATTTGCCCATTAGAAATCAATCAAGATTGTTTAGTCTCAAATTAGTTGCTCAAAATCAACAAATATTTGTACTTTTGTATGAATGATTATAGTGAGAATATAGTGAACAGAGTAATTTTGAATATTTATTCAAGCATCAGGTTTAGGTTGATTGGTAAGGAGTTACTTTCTAAGTATATTTGAATTAGATTTTGTCACTACTGTTTCTATTTTACTAGTATAGTGTGAAGACACATGGTTTGCTGTGAAGAAAGTTAATTTGGATTAAGATAGAGCTGAGTTTACTTTTTTTATTCTGGCACTCTATGTGTGATCTTGAATATCGATTTCCTGAAAAATTGAATATCAAATTTTACACATTTTCTCATGTGTAAAAATATAGATAATGAGGACTAACTCATCAGAATATCTCATAATGGTTAATGCTAGTGAGTAAGTTTATTTATTATTCCCCTTTTTGATCACATGTTAATATGGCACTTATTTCTGTGGTTTATAGGACCAGGAGATACTTACTGATCAATAAATTGTGAGTAAAGTGCTTTCCTTTGGACTGAAAAATTTAATTGCTCTAAATGTTATCTCCCTCTGTGGTAATGATAAAAGTTGTTATACATAAAGCTATACTATATCCAAAAGAGAGACCAGCATAAAAATAATCCAAACTACCTTCAGTAGATATATAAAACACAGAAGCAATGAGTTTTTTTTTTCTTAAGCTTCTGGTATTGGTAATTTTATTGCATCATAAACTAAAATATCTAGTGACAATTATTGAGAGGGCAGCAGCTAATGTACAAAATCGAGAATTTGTGGTATTTCTGGATAGTCAGATTACAAATGATAGTCATAGCTAATATTGGTGGCAATCTCACTGATTCTTTTGAAATTTTTCTTTCTCATAGAAAGGCTTTGTAAAAATGCGACTAACTTTAGCAAAGAGGGAAATATTTCATCTTTTTGTTAAAAGTTAAAGAAAATGAGAAAATGTGATTAGCAAAATGATGCTAGGTTAAGAAAGTGAAGATGAATGGATGTTTTCCTTTTTGAAATTTTGTTTGATATCTAGATTTGAGCTCTACCAACAGAGATGTATATAATCTACTGCAAAAGCACTCAAAAGTTGGGTGTTTTTTACCAGCAAACCTTTAAATTCTTCTTGAAGCAACAATAGCAATAGGTAATAGTAATAATAATTGAAATAGAACAAGAATAGCAATGATATTTTCTCACTTTATATTTTTATGTTTCCTGATAAATACTGAAGAAAGTTACTATCTCTGTATTTACAATAGTACCATTAAATAATATCTTTAGTGGAAAATCTGTGCAATACATCCATGTATTGCTCTCCACATAAATATCTAATTTTAATCTTTCTAAAGCCTAATTTTTATTGCACTAATAAAACAATAAGACTCAATTTAAAATTAATTTTATTTTATATGTATAAAATTTGGAAATTTAAATTGTGCATTGCTACCCTTAATAAATATAGCAGTCAAACTGCAAATGAAATATATATTATTTATTTTGTACAAAATATAAATGCTCTGATACATCTTCTTAACTCTTCAGCAAGAGACAATATCTATTTATTATATTGAAATTCCAAGCAAAATAAAATTGTTTAGATTTCTGGTAACTTATATTTCCTCAACTTGACTCTGCGTAAGTTCCATCAAAATATCTGGCTTGGGACTTATGAGCAAAATAAATATGTGCTCTCAGATTTAAAGAGAAGACACACTATATTATTGATTAAAGGCACTTGTACAATGACTGAATTTTAAAATGATTGTTGCATGAATTGAATACAAGTATATAATGAATGAATGAATGTTTAGTAATTTATACATTCATACATTGAATGAATACAGTTATTTTAATATTTAAATTATATAATATATTGTAGTATCTAAATTATATTAAATTATATTAAGTATAGTACATCACATAATATATTTAATAACTAAAATGACAAAGACTATTATTGATTCTCATAATTAATAATTAAAATAATAACTATAATTATATATACTATGTAACAATTTACCTAATACATTAATATATAATGACATATACATCTATATATACAGATTTATTTATACATATTTACATATATATGCATAGTCATGTTTATGGATTTCATAGGTACATATAATTATAGCTATATATGGATATATGTACATGGATTAGTTTATACTCTTGCATTTTGTTTCTCTATCATCTGAGAAGGCCTAGGTAAAGACTTCTCATTCCTGATTAACCTGCACTTAGAAACTAGAGGTTGATCTCTAATAATATCCTTCAGTAAATGAACCAAGAGTATATGTAAAAATGACAAATTTTAAAACAAAAGAAGATTTTGCGATAGACAAGCTAGTGTCATTTGGCATGTTCATACATACTCTGCATACATACAAAATTATATACTGAAGACAAATCAGCTGCCTAAGATAAAAATAGAATAATTTAGGACAGAAAATAATAGTCTTATTCATGTTTAATGGCAATGTAAAATAAACATCTGTTAATTCTTGTTGGTATAAATAAAAATAATGACCATAAGGAAAACACCATTACCAAATATAATGTAAAATGCTTCAATGACTTTAAGAAAATGAAATATTTGTTTATTTCTTGATGCCATTATACTTTGCTGTGGCTATAAAAAATACCCTTTTGGAACATTTCCCATAGGCCTTATGTTTAGTATCATATATGTTAAATAAGAAGTTCAAGCAAATGGGAAGCCAGGAAAATGAAGTATTCCGGGATGACTATTGGAAGAAAAATTATCCATCATTTTTATTGACAATTGGAACATTAAGAGAAGTAGTTGTGATAGCAATTACAAAGTTTGTATCTGAATAAAATTTATTTATTTTTATTCACCTTCTTTGACTTAATTCAGTAGACTTTGTGGCTCATTGACTTATGAAGTAGAAGTCATGGTGCTTTGATCTTTTCTCTCCTTAGTATGAGTTCTTTGGGACATCTTTTCTCATATAGTAATTAATTTGTGGAAAGAACAAAATGAATTTCTCTTTCTACAATCTACCTGTCTCTTGGTTCTCAACAGTCAGTAAGATAGCTCAATGGATAAGTACTATTTGCTTCTCTTTTCATTGACATATGACTATGTATGAGATATGTGTTTATGTGTGTGCATTATGTAAGTTTAATAATAGTACGTAATTGAATAAATAGCAAAAATCGATTCACTTTAATGCAAATATAAATATAAGGATATTTAAGATTTATTAGTGGAGTCATCTCATTGAATATACAATCACTGAACCTCTCTCTAGAGAATTGCATTTGTTGGCGTTTAAGGAAGTGCTAATCAGAAATGTTTAAAAGCCATTATTTATGTAAAATTTCATTATAATAAAATTGAACTTTGAGTAAAAATAAAGAAATAAATTAAAACAAATTGTGGCCTATTGGTTGATTAGTACTATCCAGTAGCGAATCTTCAAGAAATTACAAAGAAGACATCATCACTGAATCCAGCTTAGACAGACTGGTGGTGTGGCTCAAATGGTAAAAAGCAAGCTAAGAAAGAAAAAGCAAATGGACATGCAAAGCCCTGAGATTAAGTTTCAGTAATCACACACACACACACACACACACACACACACACACACACACACACACACACACAGAGGCACACACACACAGACACATACACACAAACTCATGCATATACACACACATAGCTAAACACACAAAATATGTAGTCTGATAGTCTTGTTTCCTCAGTTTTGTGAGAAAATCAAGATAACATTAGCATCACAAATTATGTTCTTGCATTGTATTGTAATAGAATCTCCACTGGATTCTTCCCCATTCATTCAAGGAACCCCTGTCCTTTCTTCTTGTCTGGTATTATAATGACTCTGAGAGAATGTGATCCACAATGTATCATTGCAATTCTTTTTTGAAAATTGTATTGAAAAAGTGTTGTACACAGGGGTTACAGTTACATAAATTAGGTAATCAGTATATTTCTTTTTAAATAGTGTCACCTCCTCCCTTATTGTCTCCCAGTTTTTCCCACCTAACCACCTTCATTCAAGTAATATAATTCAATTCCAACACAGTGTCTAGTTAGTATCACTGCTGAATTTGTATCCCAACAGAGACTTTATATATTTTCTTACTTTTCAAAGATATTTTCAGAGTGCCATCATTCCTTGAGCTAACATATTCCTCTCTCTGTCACCTTTCATAACATCCTAATCCTTCTACCTTTCTATTTCCTTGTTCTCTTGGCTGTTAATTCTCAGACATGCATTTCACTCAACTTCTTCATCAACTATAAATAGATATGTTTCAATTCACCTAAGCAAATATGCTTAAATTAAAACACAATCCTTATTCCAAATTCTTTATTTGAATTTTGATTATCTTTGAAATGTATGGAACTATTTGGCATTCTTTAACTTATATCTATATATTTCTCTCAGAGGAGCATAAATAGACTCCAATAGCATAAATATCTTTTGGGGGGGTTAGAATTTCCTAGCATATTTGACAAATTATAGTCTTTAAAACAATATTCCCTTCCAAAAACACACTTAAAAATACATGTACACAATTCAAGAAAAATAGATAAAATGTAGAAAAATGGATAAAATGTGTTGAGCAATATACTTGCCAACTACTGGTCCCTCTGTTTCTTTTCATACAAGTGACCAATCTAATGCTGTAAAGTAATAATCCTTTCCTATGTTGACTTCCAATGAAAGTCTTCATTTTCATTGCCCCGTGTGTAGGAAATTTTAAATCTATGAAATGATACCTTGGCCTATATAGGAATTCTAGACCAATTTAGGCTATGTAGTGAGATTTTACCTGAAATCATTAAACAAACAAACAAATAGTAAATAAATAAAAGATATTTAGTCTTACCACTGAAACAAATTTTTTTCAGAGAAAATAAATCAATCAACATATTTAAAATATTTTAAAATATTTGACAGCAGGAAAATGAAAATTATTCACGATTGTTGTCAATCCTAACCAACTTAGTCACAGGTATACCATACGCATAGTCAGAAAATCAAATTTAACAGTTTATTCAGAAATTTTCAGTGATGGAAAGACTGCAAAAATAAATTGTATGCATATATTCAAACATTTAGTAAATAGTTAATAAATAAATATGTAAAAACAGGAATCATTATTATCCTAGTTATTCAGACGATTGAGATGTGAGGATCCCAGTTCCATGTCAGCGTAGGCAGGAAGTCTATGAGAATCTCATTTTCAGCTAACAACTAGAAAACCAGAAGTGACACTTTGACTCAAACTGGTAGAGGTCTAATCTGAGTTCTAATCTTAACAAGAGTTTGTAAAGCAAATATTTAAATAGACTCCTTCCTGAAATCATTTCCTCGTGCATTAATTCACAGAAGTCTTACAGAAACAATGCCTCCATATTATCGCCAAATAAAAATTATGTACATTGAATATCCAGAGAATTTCTGTAGCAATGTCATAAGAAATAAAGACATTAAAAGTGACATAAAACTCTTCTTATTTTATTTTTCATTTACTAATTTCATTTCTTTCAAGCATTACAACAAACATTAATGTACTTTTATTATTTTCCAAGACAATTATTTTTGTTCATAGTAACTGTAAAATTCTATAGTAGCTTATCAACAACTACCTTCTTCTTGTAGGAAAATGCACTTCTGTGAATCTTCAGTGTAATTATTGTGGTTCATAAAATCTATGTTTTATATTGGCTTAGGATAATATGCTTTTTACATAAAAATAACTTATGGTTACTCTCTCTTCTGTTGTAATTATAACCCAAGTCCACAGTGGTAATAAACTTTGGCTGAGTACTTGATAGACCACATTATTTTATTCTAACTACCTTTTTTCTATTATGACTATTTATTATATCTTCATAAATGTGATGCACTGCAACAGTAAAGTGCAAAGCCACAACACTTCTAACTCTTGTGCTTTTTTTTTCGTTCGCAAATGCCTCAAATTGTTATTTATTTGGAATATTGGAGACTATCCCAAAGCCATAACATCCCAGGTGATTTTATCATGAAAAAGAGCAGTATAAACACAGATTATTGAACAAGCAATCATTCCTTTTGAGACATGTCTGTTGCCTCTGTGGCTCTGGTTTTAAGATTCTGCAAAGGAGAGGAAAATCTTAGAACTGGAAACAAATGATTTTATCATGAGGAAGCATGATAAGTGGTATCAATTATTGTTTTTACCAAATTGAGAAGTAGCCTAATATATTTCCCTTCCAATTCACATTATAGAAAGATTAAATTTATATGTTCTGTTTTTATGATTGTCTCAAATATGCCTTTTATGTCCATTCCGAGAATTGCCACTTGGGTTTTGGTTGGCTTAAGGATTTTTTAGCATTGCTATTACTATAATAAATATGCATTTTTTTTCCTGAGAAAAGCAAAAAGAGAAAGTAGATATTTGAAACATTTAATCAGCAGGTTTGATTGAGGGTGGAATAAGATGGTAATGAGTTTAAATCAAATCAGGATGGATCACAACAGCCTAAAATGTTGAATAACAATGTCATTAGATGTAGACGTTTTTCACTAAATTGTCACATGTGTTATTATATAGTAACAATACACTGCTGAAACAACATAATTAAATAGGGACTTTTGTTGTTAAAATATGACATGGTGGAAGTGGCCCTGTGGCTCAAATGATAGAGCAGTAGCCTTGAGCTGAAAAGCTTAAAGAACAGAAACCAGGCTCAAAGTTCAAGTCCCATAAATGACTAAAAATCAGTCAATCAACCAATCAATAAATTGAATGAGTGCTTATTTTTGTTAATGTATGTTAACTATATGAGGGGCAGTTTACACTCCCATCAACAGTGTAGTAGTGATCCCTCCTAACCACATCCTTTCTAGCATCTGTTTTTATTAGATTTCTTGATCATGGCAATTCAAACTGGAGTGAGATGGAACCTGAAACTTGTTTTGATTTGCATTTCTTTTATGGACAGAGATGTGGAGCATTTCTTCATGTGTCTGTAGGCCATTCTTATTTCCTCTTCAGAGAAGTCTGTCTTTATTCTTTAGCCCATCTTTTAATGTGATGGTTGTTTCTTTGAAGATTTATTTTAGAGAGATTGAGGTCTTTGTTTTTGTTTTTTTGTTTGTTTTTGCTTATGAGGCATTATCCATATGTTATATGGATAATGAAGATCTTCCCCCACTCTGTGGGCTTTTATTTAACTTGCTACCTGTGTCCTTTGCCATACAAAAGCTCTTCACCTTAATGCAGTCCAATTTGTTCAAAGCTTCTTTGAACAAATTTGTTTTGTTTCTGGGTCTTTATTAAGAAAGTTTCCACCTGTACCAAGGAGTATTAGTGTATCTCCTATTCCTTTTGTGAAGTTTTCAGGGTATCTGCTTTTATCTCAAGATTTTTGATCCACATGGAATTAATCCTGATGCAGGGTGACATAGAATGATCCAACTTTAGTTTTCTGCAGATGCTTAACCAATGCTGCCAGCACCACTTATGGAAGACTGTGTCTTTCTTCCATCCTATTTTTTGGCTCCTTTATCAAAGATTAGGTGGCCATAGGTCTGTGGGTTGATTTCAGGGTCTTCAATTCTATTCCATGGTTCCTCAGGCCTGTTCTTGTGCCAGGATCAAGATGTTTTGGTTACAATAGCTCACAAACACAATCTATTAAAAACAACTTTTTCAGCTGAACTGCAGGTATAGTTTGCAGCTTATTGACCATGTGTCAAGCACTGACAAAATAAGTATGGTAAAAATTTTACTAATCACAAAAATTACTACTAGGGCTGGAAGTTTGTCCTACTGGTGGAGTGCCTGTCTAACATGCAAGAAGAACTAGGTTTGATTTCTGGGTACCATATACACAGAAAAAGCCGGAAGTGGGGCTGTGGCTCAAGTGGTAGAGCTCTAGTTTTGAGAAAGCCCAAGGACAGTACTAAGGCCCTGAGCTCAATTCCTGGGACTGGAAAAAAAAAGCATTAATGGGACATTAAAAAATATTACTTGAATAGGTTCAAATGACCTTATTGTCTTCTGGTTGGTACATGGTAAATCCTCATTTGAACTAAGGGCTATATTCCTGGAAAGCACACATTATAGTAGTTGTAATAGCTTTCTTCCTTAGATCAGACCAGATATATGATTGATTTATGCCTTTGAGTAATTATGACCTTAAAGGAAAAGTTGTGGTAGACTATAGAACACAGATGGGTGTTATATTGGAACAAATGACCACAGGAAAAGTGTCTTTTCATCACAGACACAGAAACAGCAGAGATAATGGAAGCAATAAATTATACACACCTATATTTCTAGTATTATTAGTTATGTAAATATAAGTTATTGTGACCATGTTTTAGAAAAAAAATAGAGGATGTAAGAAACTTTATATATTTGTATGAATTGCTTAGAAAAGTATAGGTTGGAAAGTTTAAAATGATTTAAGATAACTTCACTAAGGAAATTAGTCAGAATGGATAATAAAAATGATTCACTTGAAATTCCCTTAAATATATGTAAAAATTATCTTCGTATGAGAAAAATATCACAGAAGGTTCATGTGGAGGTATGTTAAAATACACTTCACAGCAGAGTTGAACACAATTTAAAATCCATTTCATTGTGTTAAATTCTGAAGACTAAGATGAAATATTACCTTTGCCAATATTTTTAGTTTGAACTTGCTACCATCATGATGTCAGTCATATTGAATGCATACTAAAATATGTCAAGATGAGACAAGCATTCAGTGAAGAATGATAATGGATTGCTATGGCAATATTATTATGGTGCTATAGCTTTTTTAAATATATCATTAACCTTTCCAACATGGCACAAATGAGTTGCCATTGGACAAATCAGTTTCTGGATTCAGTGAGTCATGATCACTCTCACTCCATTTAGTGTTCTCACCCATCCTTTCCTACCTGCCCTTCCTTCACTTGCCTCGAATAATTTTGTAGGACTTATATTGCATACTTGATTGTGTTTTACTCTTGGCAACATATTTTATTTCTCTTATAATTACATTGAAATTTTTGGCGGGGAGTTTGGCCTGGTGATAGAGTGCTTGCAAAGCATGCTTGAAGACCTGGGTTTGATTCCTGGGTACCACATACATAGAAAAAAGCCGGAAGTGGTGTTGAGTTCTAGCCTTGAGAAAGTCCAAGGACAGTGCTCAGGCACTGAGCTCAAGCCCAGGACTGACACAAAAAATTATAAATACATTGAAATTTGGGGCTTCATTTTTTAACTATATTGAACACAATTATTTACATGAATCTTCCCAATGTAAGAGATTTAATTTACTTTTGTTTTCTCTAATTTTCTTCTAAAGTTTTTATATTTCCCATATATATCTGTGATATGTATTGAAATAAGTTTTAGTAGGAATAAATAATTTTCTCCATCTAACTTTTTGCAAATGTATTTGTGCTTGATAGACAACAAAGTTAGCTATATGTTTTCCAAATTCATTTAAAAAATAAGTGTAGCACTAAAACATCTAAAAAGAAATTCTGTTCGTATCCCTAATCCAGCTATCAAAGTTTTATGTCTAATCTGTGCTGTTTAACTGTGAGTTACTATGCCAATTCTCCTAATAAAACATTCTTTATTTCAATGGCATTACTTAGTGTGTTACTTATTGATTTTACAACTGGTTGGAAATTTAGGATTGAAAATGATTCTTCTTTTAACTGATTGCTTGATGTCCCATTTCTATGTGGTAAAGGTATATAAATTATTTCATCACTTTCTCCCATGTGACAATTTTTATTTTTGATGATTTTGTTACTCTCAGAGTATTAGCTTCTATGAACTTAATTTAATTATCTTATACATACATTTATTTATTTATTTCACATACCTATATTGACTTCAGATTTAAGTCATTTTGCACTGTTAATTTACAACAGCTAGCTATTTTGATGTGCTAGAGAATATAAAATAATTCTGTGGAATATTGCATCATGTATTTCCAAAGGCATAGTTCTTTCAGTTTGCCATTTTCAATGGTTCCAATAATGGCCTGATACATATTTTTAAGAAGCATGTAGCTCAAACTTCCATTCATCCAGTTTATTTTCTATTTATACAGCACTAACTTTAAAATATTTTTCAGAACATTGAAGGCATAGGTTGCTGTGTTATATGTTTAATCAGTTCCTGGGGAATACTGACACCAGGTTCTTTTCAGTACTTTCCTCTACTTTCAAGTAGACCAAACCAGGAATAATAGTATTTACTTATTTAGAGTAGCAATAGAGGTATGCTAAACATTTCAGAATTGTTAGCCTTAATGTTTCAATTGTGCAGTGATTTTTACTCCTTTTATTATGTCTGAGGTGAAGATGACATTTAGATTACACACTGGATTCCATAGGATGCAGAAACCAACTCAGATTTGTACTTATCTTTGTCATAAGCCCTGTGGAAAATGTAGGAGTGAGCAGGATTGCATGAGGGAAGGCATTGTGCTTCGTTGAAGATTACCAGGAGGGAATGTGGTTGAAACTCTTAGGTCTTTGTGCAAACCTAAATCTGTGGTTTATTGAGGAAAACTAACTCCAAAAAGTACAAAGACCCTGCCTTTGTATCTTGCTTTAACAATTCACTGAGCATAGGGCAACCAAAGAAAATGGTGTGTGCCTGAATGAGGACCTTACTTTTATCAAGGACCTGAGATATATTTACAGAGCCTTGTGCTGTCAGTGGAATTCTCTTCCCTGCAACTTGGGAAAGTGTGTTTCCTTGTCTTGAAGGATACAGAAGCATCCACACATACTACAGGAAAGTAAAAATCTGTGTAGAAGGTATACAAATTTATTCTAAGGGAATTTACATATTTTACCTTACATCTCCATACTGATTGTGTGGATATATACCTGATACCATTTAGAATCAAAATGAAAGCTATTCACCTAAATGTTCCAAGGGTTTCTATGGGAGCAGACATAGCAGGGATGTCATTTTGAAAGTAATTTCTTGTAAAGTAAGACAATGATTTTTAAGTTTCTTTGTACTTCAGTGAAAAGTCAGAAGTTAGAATTGCATAGTTGATATCGCTTTGATATTTCATAGAACTGAAAGATGAAGTAAAGGAAAAAAGCTATTTTCCAGATCGAAGGACTGCCATAATGACAAGAGATACCTTTGTTTATCTACAATATTTTCCTCTCTATTTCCTATACAATTAACACCAAGGAGACAGAAAATTTAAAGAATATCCAAATAAGCCAAGCAGTTCAGCTTGAGAAATGATATGCTTGTATTTGTTAGCATCACCCTTGAAATCAAGACTCTAAGCTACCTCTACCATGTCCTGTCTGTGAGAGAAAGCATATTATCTGCACAGAAATATGGCTTAACTGACAGTCTTTCTAAATATATCAGGTTCAGCAGGTTTTGTAGAGAGAATGAACACTTCCCAAATATTCCATCAACTCACAAGAGGACATGAAGAGGATCATAAGAGCTAGGATTTAGCAAAGGAAATTGGCAAGTGGGGTTCCTTTGAACTAGTGAATATTTCTGAATCCAAAGACAATTGTGCTGAATACTATTACATATCCAACAGTGTAGCTGGAACAAGTGGAAATTAGTGATCATAAATATAATGAATAGATCAGCATAGGCCAGCATAAACCAGAGCAATTATTGCTTCTAATGGTAGCCTATTTTCCCAAGCCCTCTGCGAGGATGGAACTAAATGGCCAGTATAGAAAATCTGTGCCTTCATCACTGAAGGACACTGAAATTTAAAAAAACAAAATGAGTTCAGAAAAGAACTATGAATCTGGAATGATTGCAAATTTAGACAACTCAAATTATGAAACCATGAATTAGCAACTTCCTATTTTAAAAGATATCAGATAATATGATAAATCAATTATATAGTTATTGAAATAAAGATGCTACATACTGAGGAGCTTGTTAGCTGAATTTTTTATATTATTCAAAATATGCTGATGAATTGTCTAGAAACTTCATTTAAAATCTAACTTCTGTAATTCACTTGTAGTTTGTTTACATGTTCTAGTTGTCTCTATTTCTCATTCCAAGTGTTGGGCAATTGTTATTCTAAAGGTGATTTGCAGAGGGGTTAGAGTTATATAAGTCAGAAAATAGTATATTTCTTTTGAAATTAGTAAATTCACAAGTGAGTATCAGTAAACTAATATACAAATAGAGAAATAAAAATGTTTTTCCCTTCAACATCCTCATTCATCCCTCTCTACTCTATCCACTCTTCTAAATTTTGTAGATTAGACAGTGGATTCTTGACTACATTCTCTCCATCTTCTCTTCAATCTTCTACCTCTCTCCTCTTAACACCATTCCATATCTTCCTGGTATAAAAATGTACTTATTGAAACATGGTAGAATAAAGAGAGAACTCAAATAGTATTATTTCTTAGAAAGACAGTCAAAGTTCAATAAAATAAACAGAGAAAACTATCTTCAGACTTCTGGTATTTTTTAAATCTTTTCATTCATATCCAATGACTTTTTTGTAAATTTAAGCTACATAATCACAAACTCTGCTTTATGAATTTATGTGACAATTTAACTATATGTAGTTATTTTATGGTTTGCATTTTAATTGTCTTCTATTTTGAGAATAAATCTGATTTCTCTAGTTCTTTCTAAAAATATTCTTACCATTCTATTACTTACTTGCTACAGCTAGTGAACAAGGGCCATCAACCTTCCAAAATAATTTCAGGATACTGCTGGCTCATGCTTTTACAAGCTAATTAAGAGGCTGAAATCTGAGGATTGCAGTTCAAAGCCAGGCCAAGAAGGAAAGTCTGTGAGTCTTTTATCTCCAATTAATCACAGGAAAAAAAAACCTCATCTGCTGAGAGGGATATTGATGAAAATGCACAAATACATACAGTTTCAAAATAAGAAAAAGGGTACTGGAATTAGTACATCTAACACAAAATTGTGGAAAGCTAGAAACATTTCTACAGTGAAACTTTTCAATTTTGCAAAAATATGTAAAAAAAACCCTAATGTGTCCAAAGAAGAGGATACATTTGATATCTTCTAAAACTATCATACTTCAATATTTGGGAAACATGAGAATTCTGGTTGTGAGAAAAGGGAAATTCACTTTAGGTGTATGTACTAGTTTATTCTATATATGAATACTGAGTACTTGCAATAATTGAAGCCTTTTGCTGCATTTGAGAATTTCCACAATGATCAGAACAAAGTACCTGTCTTTCAGGTCTTCACAGATATCTGGAAGTGACATATAATAAAGGTTATTATCTCAATAGAATTCATTGAACGTTATACTTGCTGTTGGTGCAGACAGGTAGGAAGCATATGATATTTACTTGTCATAGAACTGTTGGATAAAGGCTGCAGGAGAACAAAATTATACATAGGTAGAAAGAACCATTACCATTCAAATAGCTGAAGAATACCTTGTTGTTTACCAAACAAAGGCAATAATTTGATAGTCATTAATGTTTATGAAAGTACAAGTTTATATGAGAGGAAAACAAAATATGCAATGGTGGGGAACAAGATGAAAATTTGGGATGTATAGAAAACTACACATGAAAAGGATTTTATACCACAATCAAACATCTGTTTTATCAATAGCTCAAAAAATCTGTTTATGAATTTCAAGCATGTGGATATGTGTGCATATACATATGTACATACTCATACATGTATTTGTATTTATTCATTTTAACTTCCATACAATTAACTGATTTTAGAATTGAATAAACACATAAAAATTCACATGGGTTTTTCTGGAGACAGTTTTGGTTGAATTAATTGGATTTAAGAGGATAATGCAAACCTAAGTATATTTCATTAAGTGAAAGAAACATTAAAACTTAATTTTATATAAATATTTTCAGTTTCTCACTGATCCCGGAATAATAATGATACACTGAAGTTTTGATCTTTATGTGCATTTTTTGGCTAATTTAATGAGGTTTGCTTAGGTTTCAGGCACAAATCTCAAAACTTCATAAATGACTTCCTTTTGATCGGTGAAAGGGTTGAAGATATGTTTAGCACAATCATTTAGGAGGTTTATCTTTATTTTAAATACTAAAGCAGTACTGTGTGTGTGTGTGTGTGTGTGTGTGTGTGTGTGTGTGTGTGTGTGTCTGTGTGTGTGTGTGTGTCAGTTCTAGGACTTGAACTGAGGGTTCTGGGCACTATCCCTGGACTTTTAAGGCTAATCCTCTATCCCTTGAGATATAGCACTACTTCTGACTTTTTCTGTTTATGTGGTACAGAAAAATCAAATTAAGGGCTTCTCACACTCTAGGCAAAGCACTAGGCCACCAGTACGCCACCCCTGCCCAAAAGTAGAGGCTTAGAAAGAGTATGAATAAGATTTTACTTCATGAGATCTGGCAAATAAGCACATATAAATATCTTAAACATGTCAGTTTGTACAATTTAAATGACAACAAATATCATTACACACTTACAAGAATGGTTAAACACATATGTACACATACATATGCTTTTCATGATACAATATGTATGTATATATAAACACACATATGTATAATCTTATTAATAGCAATATTTAACTGATCAAATATAGAAATCAGTACATATTTGTGACTTTGAAGGATTGTGAAGATATTAACTTGTAACTCCATTATAAAGACTACATTGCAAACTTTTATCTGAATTATTTTTTTATTGTAAATAAGCAAGTTAAATTTTAAAACTAGAGAGCTGTTAGCATTTAGAGACAACTAATTGCCTAAAGTAACAATACATAATAATGCTTAATTTGATTAAAATTTAAAAGAGACATATTTGAATTTTAAAAATAAGATTTAATGCTTACTATTATGGAAATAAAATCAACAAGTACTAATAGAGGAATTTTTGAATTATAAGGGAAATTTTCCAACTTATTCCCTCTGAAAAAAATTATTTTTAATATGCTAAAAGTATGGGCAATTTTTATTTAATATAAAGAAAAAAGAGACATGAGTGAGAACCTTTTGCCTCTTACAAAATTAGCTTTAAGGAGTTATAGCGGTTTCAGTGCAACAATATATGCCATAGGTGTGATACATTTGGCTTTTGTTACCCTTTTTATCATTCTACCCAGTCTGCTCTAAACCCACGCTTTTCCTTACTTTCCCTGGTTCCATTTTCATGCATTCGCTGTACTTGCTTACCCTATCTCTCCACTCATCTATCTTTTCTCTATGACTTCCTCACCTTTCAAACTTCAGTATCTTGCTTTTCACTTAGTTAATTTGTAAAATAGTTTATCAAAGGAGATACAACATTGGAATTTTTGCTATATTGATTTTTATGTGTTTTGAATATTTCATTATTCATATTTAATCTGTTTAGAGATAGGAAATAAAATTCTGTGAAAATAAAATGTGAAAAATCTACTATTATAAATCTTCCCTAAATAATTCTACACACATAAAATCCTTACAGATAATGCACATGGAAATTTAACTAGGTAAGACATAGAAGGTATGGTTCACAATTATAATGTTAGCTGATAGGGAATCTGAATTTCAAAGCCATTTGGATATAAAAGTCCAAGAGACATGATCTCCAAAAATAATTTTTGAAAAACAGGCTGGCTAATACATGACTCAATTGATAAGAATTTCAGTTGAGAGAAAGCCTAAGTAAGAGGCCCTTAGCTCAAACCCTACTGCCAAATAAATAAACAAAGGAAAGAAAGAGATAGGAAGGAAGGAAGGAAGGAAGGAAGGAAGGAAGGAAGGAAGGAAGCAAGGAAGGAAGGAAGGAAGGAAAGGAAGGAAGGAAGGAAGGAAGGAAGGAAGGAAGGAAGGAAGGAAGGAAGGAAGGGAAGGAAGGAAGGAAAGAAGGAAGGGAAGGAAGGAAGGAAGGAAACAGGAAGAGAGAGAGCATTTCCTGTCATATTAAATATATCAGTGTAAGGAACAATATATACAAAGTTGTTTTTAAAAGTGAAGTATGCAAGAAAAAACAAAACTGGAGACACCCTGATAAATAGAAACAAACAATTTAATATAATCTAAGATGTGACCTGAGAGAATAAATATGGTAAAATAAATTGTTTACATACAAAATTAATATGTAATATGAAAATTTAAGGTAATGTGCTCTATTAAAGATTTAAGAAGGAAAGCATTAAGTCAAGAAATACAGCATAATAAATTCCATTACTTTTTCTTAGGATATAAATATATTTAGAGAAAAGGGACAAAAGCATAAATATATTTCTCATTGAAAAATATTAAGATTATCTAAACTCACATATTAATTTAATGTTTTTCTATGACAAATAGTATAAAATAGACAAGAGTACATACACACATATGATTTAGAAATATCTTGTCTGTCCACAGACAATAGAGGTATAATAAAATAAAATGCTGTATACAGAAATCCAAGGAATATTAAACTTTATTGCCACATTTAACAAGATTTAAACATTAAACTTTCAAAATTCAATTGCATTCATAAAAATGTGCATAAACAGTATGCATTTTCAAGACCTCAGATGTAAGAAAAATGGTATGATATACTGAGAAATTTAGCAAGTATACATAGTTTAATGTAATATTTTGTGTGAAAATATTTGAAATGACCTAAATTGAAAGTAGCTTTAAAAAAATTCATATCAGCCAGAAATAATGCCAAATATATTCTAGGAATATCTCACTCACCAAAACATATGTGGTGCACATAACTTGCTCTACATTTTTTAGAAAAAAAAGAAAAGAACATAAAGAAATATAAAGGATTTATTCCTGAACTCACAGCAATTTTTTTTAATTTATCCCAGACTTTTCCACCTAGTACCAGTTTGAAATTTTTATTTTAGAAGGCATTTTTAGCAACCATTATAAATTAAATAGCAAAGTAGCCAAACATACAAAACAAAACAAAACAAAAAAATGTTGAATGCATTTTAGGGAAATTGTAAGGGATGTAAATTTCAAGAGTCACCACGGAAAATTCACCCCTAGTAAAATTTTAAAGTATATTTCAGTATTTATTAAAATAAAATAAAATCACAGATGTACGCGAGACTACCTGTGTCGGGAGCAAGAGTGGAATCAAACTGTACTTTGATTTGCATCAGATAATTGCTTGATTGTCTTATTGCTTTTTGGCCTTCTCCTTTGCATAACCCAATTGATCTTCGGTGTTTTTATAGGTTCCCTCTCCTAACAACTGATCAACAGTGTAAGGCAGGTTCTTAGACCTATTTGTTTCACTTTTAGCCCGACACTGTGCAGTGAACTCTGTCTCCCATAATAAGTACTCTCCTGCACTAAGGCATGCTCTGGCAAGCCGCTTCCAGTCATTTGGGCATGCAATACCAGCACACGCAGCCTCCAATATTACTTGAGTAAAAGGGGCAGTTGGCCCATATTGGGAGCAGGCATTTTTTAAATCCTGTAATAGTTTAACAGGAACAGGTTGATGGTATACTTGTTCATCATGATCAACTAAACTAGGGAAGCATCGAGGCCCTGAAATACCTTCCCTCTCTCTAGCAGCCTGAGTCAGGTTTAATTGCGATGCACTGTGCCTGGTTGTAGTGCCTGTTAAAAGGGACTTGTTGCTAGGGCCTTTAGGCTTGCCTAAAGGTTGAGAAAGGGATTGAGGCCGTAAGGCTGCAGCTGGAGGCGGTGGGTGTGAGGGGTAAGGTTTAGAATCAGACATCATAGTGGCCTGAGGGTCATATTCCTTTCCTACTTCTGGGGGGGCTCTCTGCTCTGTCCCCATTTTCGATAGAAGATGTAGCATTTCTTCTAACTTCTTCTCTATCGTAGCCACCCGGCCCTCCAATGACTCATCATAACTTTCCTCCTTGGTATTCAAACCTGAATTCTGATACTCAATATCTACTGGTTGTTGTTCCCTTTTCAAGATCTCACTTAGACTCTCTTGGGCTGCGGCATATGGCTCAGCCTCAGGTTCTTCAGAAGGGTCCTTTAACTCATAAAGTTCCCTTAATTCAAGATTAAGTTCAGCATTTTCATGTAGAGGATTTATGCATTCACTTACTAAATTCCATACAGTAGCAGCCTCTATTGGGGTCTTTTCGGGGCCATATACATCATAATAATCTTGAATTCTTTTTCCTATCCGATGCCAGGCTTTTTGGAATTCCTCCTCTATAGACCTCGGGCATGCCTCCTCGACAAACTGTAGGAAGCTCTGAAGCACCCCTTTTTCCACCCACGTTCCGTGGGCTTCAAATAGGCCTGTTAAGATCGGTAGAAATAACCCATGGCCTTTAGCTTGACCCATAATTTTTACTCCTGACTATACTCTCTTAATAGTCCTACGATGTGTTACTCACCACAGGGAGGGGTCCTTCACCTTCGTCCCAGATTTTCAGGTCCCTGTTCGGGCGCCAGATGCCGGGGCCTCCCGGCAGCAAATTGGGGTTCCTGAAATAAGGGGCAGGGACTGGAAAAATTAGAAGAGAGACAAACACATCGGGTCCAGGAGGTCTGCAGCCCAAGCAAAAACTGCCGCTGCGTTTATTCTTAACTCAAAGTTTATATCCCTTCTTGAGACCAGGGCACTGCCAGGTGTTACATCCAGATGGTTAATCAGGGAACTGTTGGGGGTTACATTCATATGGTAAATCTCAGATCAATTGAACAGGAGAAGGCCAAAAAGCAATAAGACAATCAAGCAATTATCTGATGCAAATCAAAGTACAGTTTGATTCCACTCTTGCTCCAGACATACCTGATATTTTGAACCATGTTTAACTGTGCTTATCACTGCCTTTGTTAATTTCTACCAACTGGCTTTGCAGGTGACAGTCTTCACACAATTGAAATAGCCAGCAGAATTCTGTAATCACAAGAGAAATTATATACCCGGCACTAGTCTGAGATGCTTTACATGCATCACTGATGCTCAATGTAATTCTGTGATAAAATCCAGATGCTTCTTTCCACTTGTAAAATCACATTAAAGAAAGGATAATGTACAACATTAATCATGTCATTTTACTGGATAAATCATAGGGGGTTTGTCTAAATAATCAAAGGCACTAAATAATCTAAGAACAAAAATGCCATTAAACAGAAAATAAGTGAAATTCTCCCATGGGTTAACAGTCCAATTAAACTGGATATGCTTCATCTATTTGAAAGATAGATTAGTTAATACCATCCATAAAGTTAAGGGAAATACTGCCAATATATAGTGGTATCAGCACATAGAGTTTGGAAATGGATCCCTCAAATATGAATCTAACTAAAAATAAACATGGCTTATTATTAGATTTTATGTCATGATGTCAATAGAATAAGACAATTATCTTTGAAGATTCTCCTTGGAAAAGTGTTATATAACAAGTCTTAATATATCAAATAATTCTTTAAGTTCACAATCTGGTGAGAAAGCCAAATATATAATCATTTAAAGTAAAATACAAATTGAAATTATAAACACTGAACATTCTGTTATATAAGCACAAATGAAGGAATATCTGATATGCCTTTTAAGAAATTTTAGATGATTTATAGAATGAATAATACAATTACAGTTAGGAAATATGTGCATTTTGAAAAGTCCTAAAAGAGAAACAGACAGCATTACCAAATATTTGGTGATATCTACTGTTCTATTTGATTTAAGGTTAGAAAAGTATTGTCTTAAAATGTGGCATTTGGGCAGTCGGGATAGATTTGTCCACATCTGACAATGTGGAGGAAAAATGAAGGAACTGCAAAATGCTTTAGGGGGCAGTGTTTGTGAAGACAGAGCAGATTGAATAGGCATTAACTTGCCCCTTCTCTAAGGATACACCAGAGTGACTAAAGAAAACTTGAGTACATATATATATATATACATATATATATACACATATATATATATACACATGCACACACACACATATACATATATATTATAATTCACTAAGAGACTTGATTTTCAGCACATTGACATAGCTGACTTTTTTTTTTAATTTAGTAAAGAAAAGTAGGATTAAAGACTAGTTGTGGAAAATTGAAGTGTGTACCACTTTTATTCATTATCAAAAAGTAGGGCTTGGAAGAGAGGCAGTAGTTTAGAGATAGATTTTCAGTACAGTTGATGAATTCTAGTGAATGGATGCATGTAGGAACTAGGGAAAGTCAGAGAAAAGAATAAGGAATGGTAATGGTGAGTTTATGTTTAGGGCTTTAGCTTCAGTGTTACAGCTGAAGGAATCACTCAACATTTTCTTGCATGTTTTTTGTTGTGGTGGTGGTGATCCTTATACAGTGTACTTAGGATTTAGGTACAGATTACAGTGGACAAATGGGTGCCCAGTGGGAATTGTTTTCTATTAATATTTGAGATACTTTTAAGGCATATGAAGAGTAGAAAGATCCTGCAGGCAACTGAAACTAAATAAAGAACAGAAAAAAATAACTCTCATCGTGCTTTATGTGCTGGAAGAAGCCAAAGAAATATTTACCCAGATTTGGAAGAACATAGGATTCCAAATTATTCCCTTCTACCAAGTAGTTCTTGTGAATAGGTAGCTACTCTTAAGAAATCAGTATAATTTTTTTGAGGATTTAAATTCTCATGATCCATACTATTTGTAATTAGTTATTAGTTTTTTTTCCTTGCATTATAAATTAGGAAACTTCTTTCTTTCAAGTGCTATTTCCCATCAAAATCAAATCCAACAACTGTAAATAAAAGAAAATTCTCTAATGGCTGTATTAATTGTATTTGGTGACAGGATAGTTTTCAGGAGCTGACTGACTGCACAGTTGTCATATCTTGAAATTATTGAAGACTGAATAACAGAAGCTAACCAAAAGTGAAATAAAAGCCTACTTCAGAACTAATGTAGAAAGAAAGCCATTTGTAAAGAAAACTTAAAAGGTTGCCTCCCCAGACAGAATCTGCTTTGATTTGGTTCTTCCCTGTTTCAGACAAGAAAAGCAAATAACCAAGGAAAAATCTCCAAAGCATATGCCATGTCATCTCATAGAGATGTGTGGAAGAGAAAATAATACTGATAGCTTGCACAATGACATTTCACCTATTTGTATCTCCAAGAATTTAAGTGCTTCTGGATTCTGGTCCGTATGCCATATTCCCAGGCCCTGATTTCAAACACTACTATTGCCTGCGCATTGTGATTTAGATCCGGCTTAATTTCTGTACTCTTCCCATCACCCTGCAGCTCATTTAGATAATGACCGTTGAGCTTAAATTTAGTTCTGAATTTATTTTACCTTGGATTCAAGTTAATCATTCTGATTCAGTTTAAAAGGACAAATAGTTTTCCCACATGGTGATTGGGTCAGAGAAACTATTTTTTGATGACTTGTATCCATATCATTCTTCCTGCCAGCCGTGTTCTTTGGACACTTGTCTCCCTCACATCACTAAGGAAAATCATCTTATTCTTACAGTATCATTATGATTTTTGTTTTCCCCAATATCTCCCTTCATCTCCCATCACAGGTGAAAATGTGCACTTACACATCCCTCCCTCCCATCTGCGCAGACACTGGAAGATACAACCTCCTTTTCAGTCCTCTTTTTGCGGTTCCTAAATGGAGTCCCCTGGGTGGGGCCTGCATTTCAACACTAACCATCTAGATTAACATACATTTTTTTTTCTTTTTTTTTGTACAGGAGCAGTTTTTTTATTGTTGTATTTTGTTGTCAGAATACTGTACAGAGAGTTAACGTACATTTTTGCTTCCTTTTTACTACTGTCCTTAACACTGCAGCCAAAATTAGTATTGTAAACGATCTATAAATTGTAGCTGCACTGCAGGATGTTAGTATCATCTTTGTTACCTTGTTCTTGCTGTTTTGCATTTATACTCCTAATGCTCTGAAGTAGAGAGAATGATGAATCAAACTGTAAAGCAAACTATTAAGTAGTTGTACAAAGGGATTACAATTCCATATATAATTTAGGTTATGAATATAATGCAACCACTTTTGCTTATACTTGTTCCTAAGGCTTGATGCTAAGTGCTATCTCTGAACTTTTGTGCTAAAGTTCGTTCTCTATAATCTAAGCCATAGCTCCATTTCTAGCTTTTTGGTAGTTAAATGGAGATTAAAGTCTCATAAACATTTCTGTCTAGGCTGGCTTCAAAACACTACCATTCTGGCTATCCTAGCCACACATCCTGTTTTCCATCTCTAATACTCATTATTTTTAGTGTACGCTAATTACTTAAAAAACATTTCTAACATCTCCATTTACAATGATGATTTAAAAAAAAAACACATTTTTTTCCTTTGTCCAGAATTTTTCTTTAAGCAATGTTCCTGAAATGTAAGCACTTGAAATGGACATACATGAGGATTATATTTCTATCTGGAAAGGTTTTCTTTCATTTGGTTCTGAAGTTGTTGTATTTGCATTTCTTCTCCATTTTTGTTGTTGTTCTTTAGAAATCTCTATCGCTTATTAGTTGTGGTTCCAAGTTCTTAGTTCTCTATATGCATCAATTTCCTTTTGGGGGAATTACTACATTTTTATGCTTTAGGGTGAGTGTGTTTGATCTCCATATATCCCTCCTGTAAGATCTTCCGATACTGTAGTTTGTGCCACTGAGAGGGAGCTCTAGCTTTCTTTCTAAATGAATTATCCTATCTACTTGCTAGTATCCCATGAGTATTGTTGAACTCTACTACTTTTTTCTACCCTTGTGTGTTATCCTAGTCTAGTTTTCCTAAGTGGTGGAGATAAACTGTTAAAAAGACCATGTACACATAAGCAGATGCTCCCTGAGTAATTCTTGGGTCATTTTATTATTTTTGTAGGACATGTTTAATTTAATGCCGTAAAAACAGGTTCTGTTTTATGTATACCCTGGGAAATTTTATCACTAATTTTTCATTTAAATATTCTTAATATTTTTAATGCCTAGGGATTAGTAACTAAAATAAGTGACTATATCTGGGGCATTGTTGTCTTTCAAGCTAAATACTAACACATAAGGGAAATCAATTTATAATAATTAGAACATGAAAGGCAACATCTAATGCCATTTAGGAAAAATTTAGAACATTTAAAAAAATCCATATTCTAGTATATTCAATTTTTGACTCTGTAGTATGTTTAAATTATATCTATCTTTTAATTATATTTTAGCCTTCATAGCATTTAGAACTATTTTTATTTATTTATGATATATTATTTCCATTTTGGTAATATTTAGGCTTAAGCTCCAGGAACTTACAGTTGCTCAGAAGACATTATACCACTGAGTCAGGCTTCTAGCTCTTGATACATGCTGGTTATTTTGGAAACAGAGTTTTACTTCATATGTGAATATGAGCCTTCCATGTAATTTGCCTATTTCAAGCTTCTTGCTGCCACTGGGTAAACAGTACATGCCCAGCTAAATCTAGGGAAAGTGTCTCAAAGACGTTCTGTCTATGATTGGACTGGAACCCTAACCCTCATGGTTGCAGTATGTAAAGCATACAGCTTATTTTGGCGAGTATATCTAATGGTCTGACAGAAATGTGTATTCTGCTATCAAGTAGTTTCTATACATAGTTACTTGTACATTGTAGTCATTAGAACTTCCCTTAACTTTTCTCTAAAATTTAATCACTTACTGGGGCAAAAGTGTTGAAATAACATAATTGTGAATTTGTTCAGTTTTTGCTTTGCCACTGTCGGTTTTTTCTTAGATACTATAAGGCTTGGTTGTGATGAAGAGACATATTTAGAGCTGATATATTTAGATAGAAGAATCCTTGTTCATTTATATAAAGCACTTGTTTGTCTCTGATACTGTGTTTAGTTTGCTGTGTTTTAACTAATATTAGAATAGTCATTCTGCCTTAGCTTTGAAGTTTAAAGGATATAATTTTATATAAGTTTTCCTGCCTTTTTTTTTTCTTTGAGGGTCATGGGAATTGAACTCAGCCTGGGCGCTGGGCTCTTCAGCTCAAGGCTAGCACCCGACACTGGGCCTGGGAGTTGTCTCTGAGCTGTGCAGCAGCACAAGGCTACTACCCTACCCTTGAGCCAAGGCCCACTTCCCGTTTTCTGGAGGTTAATTGGAGATTAGAATCTCAGGTTCTTTTGTGCCCAGGCTAACTTGGAACCTTGATCCTCAGATCTCAACTTCCTGAGTAGCTAGGATTATAGGCGGGAGCCACTGCTCCCTGCTTTCTGCTTTTTTATTATTTAATTACCCTTTTAAAAAGTAAACTGAATTCGTTAGTCCCTGTTAACAGCACTTTGCTTCCTGGATTTCAGCTAATAGCAGCCTACTATGTTGTTTTTTTGTGTTGTTTTTTTTTTCTAAAGGATTCTATAGAAAATTCTAGAAACAAATGTGATGATAAAGATGTTGTAGTTCAACATTTTTAATTCCAAATATTTCTTAGATATTATGTCCAACTTGTGCTATCTCCAAAGCTTGTGCAAATCTTGGGAAAAGTCAGATTTTAATTCTGCATTTAGATAACAATACCTATGTTTCTCTTCAAAGAGAAATACACCTTTCACACTAATTAGTGTTCTTTAATGATCTTGATAGAAGTTGCTGGGTGAATTATTTTTTCCAGCACTATATTTAAATGACAAAAATCTAATGCAAACAACGATTTCATTCAACTGCAAGATGAAGAGTTTAATATATCTGGTGATAAGAAAGGGATTTTCCTTTATTTGACATTGTTGAATAAACCTCACTAATCCTGTTCCTTTAGTTTTCCCATATTTCTAGGCTAAAGTTTAATAAAAGGCTAAAAATATCAAGGCTCATCTAAGCTTCTCAAAGCTTAAGCCAGGAGAGAAAAAACAGATGTTATCATAGGGAGGCTATGGTTTAGAATCATTAAGAAGAATGATGGCAAGATCACAGGGCTAAGTTTACAATTCTCTTTGTATATGGCAGAGACACCTTCTCCTAGTGAACACTTTATGTATTTTCAACTTGCCTCCAATTCACCAAAACAGAGGCAGGAGTCCAAGAGAGATTTGACAATTACAGTTTACAAGGTACTCCAACATGTTCCCTTGAGTGTTCAACTTGTTTTATGTATGTTCATTTACAAGTTAGGCTGAAGCCCTGCTGCAGGTAAGGGAGATATTTTCACCAACTCTAAGCTACACAGCATGCTTCCTATATGACATCTAATACTTAGCTTAGAATATAGATTGTCCTGAGAAATTGGTCATATTTATACAATCACCAAGTCCAGAACTGAGGCAAATGTAATGTCTAAATGTTGATAGTTTGAAACCATTTCTGTTTTATATAATTTTAATGTAGGTTTGTATTCTGATTTCTTGAACAAAATGTCTAGCTTATATTATTCCATATAATTTCATTCTTATTTCTAAAATAGTGTTTTCATCTTTTTGTTTTGTTAAAGCTCTATAGTTGCAGTTTTTCTTTCCTTCAGAGAAAAAATTTCCATCTTCTGTTTTTTATCCCTTTAGTGTGTCTCAATGTAATGCTTGCATTCTCTGTAATGTTATTTTGCATGTGGACATTGTATCTGGGATTGCACTACCTTGAACTATTCATTATATGGTTTTACGGAATGTTTAACTCAAAAGTCTTTATAATATGACCTTTTTTTTTAACATTGTAAGTTTTTTTTTTTTTTTTAGATAAGCAGTTGTGTTTTCCTTTTTAGAAGAGAAGTCATCCATAGATTATATCCTTGTATTTCTGGAATATCAATTTGGGTAACATAGCAAAGACTGAATTCTGTCAACAAATGTGTAAACGCAATGGTTATGTTTATGCAAATATTATTTATCTTCTCAAAGGATAAAGTGACAAAGATTTTGTCCCATTCTATAAGTTGCTTCTTCATTACATTTGATTTTTTTTATGTCTGAAGCTTTATAATTTCCTGTAATGCCATTTTCCAATACCTGATCTATTACTTGTGCTACTGAAGACTTTGCAGGAAGGTATAACCCATGCATAGTTCTTCAAAGGTTTTCATTGTGTTTTCATACAGCACTTTCAAAGTTTCAAGCTTACATTTTAAATTTTGATTTAATTTTAACACTTGCTCTTAGGCAGGATGAAAGGTAAGGTTCTAGCTTTTATCTTCTTTTTTCTTTGTGGGTGGGGGGCTTGAATTCTGGGCCTGAGTGCTGGCCCTGAGCTCTTAAGTTGAAGGCTACCACCCTACCCCTTGAGATGCAGCACCACTTCCAGTTTCTGGGAGATAAGAGTCTCATGGATTTCAGTGCCTGGGCTGGATTTGAACCGCAATCCTCAGATCTCAGCCTCCTGAGTAGCTAGGATTACAGGTGTGAGCCACCATGCCAAGCTTAGCTTTGATATTGTATAAGTTGAATCACAATTTTCCTGAAACAATTTGTTTCATAGGTGATCTTTTCTGCAGTGTATATTTTAGGCAGCATTGTCCAAAAGGCATATCTGTAGATAGGTGGAGACTTTACTTGTGAGGCACGCATTATTTATTTCTTGTTTCTGCTTTTGTTTCCCTATTAATCTATGTATGTTATGATGGTTCTGTAGTGTAGAATCCATTATGATCCCATATCTTTATTATTGTTCAAGATTGCTTTAACTATTGAGGCCTTTTATATTTACATATAAATTTAATAATTTATATTTTCCTATGTATTTTTAGTAATAACACTAGTATTTTGATTGGTGCTTTTCTTTCTTTGGTCATTTTTACAGTATCCATTTTACTAATGCATCAATATCAAGATGGGAAGATGTTTTCATCTTGTCTTGTCTTTTCATCTTGTCTTGGACTTGCCATGTTAAGATGTTTCACCTCCTTAGTCAAGTTTATTCCCAATTATTTTATAATTTTAATGCAATTATGTATGAAATTTTGATTTTATTTCTTCCTCCCTCCCCGTCTTGCTTTCTCTCTTTGTCTCTTTCTCTCCTTGTCTCTTTCTTTCTTTGTCTCTTTCTTTCTTTGTCTCTTTCTTTCTTTGTCTCTTTGTCTCTTTCTTTCTTTCTTTCTTTCTTTCTTTCTTTCTTTCTTTCTTTCTTTTCTTTCTTTCTTTCTGTCATAGGGCTTGAGCTCAGGGCCTGGGTACTGTCCCTGAGCTTCTTTATGCTCAAGGTTAGTGCTCTAGCATGTGAGGTACAACTGGTTTTCTTTTCCTTTTTTTCTGCCAGTCCTGGCCTTGAACTCAGGGCCTGAGCACTGTCCTTGGACTTTCTCAAGGCTAGAGCTCTACCACTTGAGCCTCAGCATTACTTCCAGCTTTTTTCTATGTATGTGATGTGAAGGAATCAAACCCAGGTCTTCGGGCATGCTAGGCAAGCACTCTACCCACTAGGCTAACCTCCAGGCCTAGCTGGTTTTCTTGTAGCTGATTGTAGATGAGACCTCACAGAATTTGCTTCCTGGTCTGGCTTTGCACAATTCTCAGATCTCAGCCTTCTAAGTATCTAGAATTTTAGCATGAACCACCAGGACCCAGCTTTTGATTTCTTTCGTTGTTTGCTTATTTTGCTATAATCAACAAGCACTCTTTTTTCCATTTCTGGGCCTTGAACTCAGAGCCTGAGCACTGTCCTTGGGCTTTCTCAAGGCTACAGCTCTACCACTTGAGCCACAGCATCACTTCTGGCTTTTTTCTATGTATGTGGTACCAAGGAATCAAACCTAGGTTTTCATGCATGCTAGGCAAGCACTCTACCACTAGGCCAAACTCCCAGCCAAGAACTGCTCATTTTTTGTGTGTTGATTTTGTATACTCTAATTCTTCTGAAAACATTTTAAAGATCAGTTTTTTGCTAGAGTATCTGGTCTTTAAAATATATTATATAAGATATACATACATTCCTTTGCTATGTGCCAGTTTCTATTCTCTTGCCATAATACTTTTCTTAGAATTTGAGCTTCATATTAAATAAGAGTGGAGAAATTGGACATTACAAAACAATTGCTCTCTGCTTTTCTTCATTTAGTATACGTCAGTTATAAGTTTAGATGGACTTTGGTACACTGAGACATTTTCCTTTTATTACCATTTTCTTAAGAAGTTTTTTTATGAAATGATGTTATCTTTTATCAAGAGCATATATCATCTCCAAGCCACAATGCCAGGTTCCCTTCTTCTGTCTTCAATCTCTCTCTTTCTCTTTCAGATACACATACTCTCTCCCACACAAACACACAATTCAATTCCAATTCAAATTCCATACGCTTTTTACAAAACCATGTTTAACTACACAAAACACACATACAAACGCACACACACACACACACACACACACATATATATACATAAATATGTGTATATATAGAGAGAAGGGGGGAAGGGAGAGAGAGGGAGAGGGAGAGAAAGAGAAAAGTACTTTTCAGAAATAGATGGAGTGTGTGTGTGTAAGACCAGGCTCATAAGGGGTCCTTGAAGAATGAAAGCACATTCTCCAGCCTTAGATGTTTCATTCCGATCACTCATCAGGGTTGGGAGGATAGGGAATTGCTTTACCAAAAAATAGACAGTTATTAGTAAGGGAAATCAATATGTAACAGTTAACCTGCTATCATAATTGAAAATCTTACAGTATAGCTCACATATACCAAAGAAATACCTGAACTCATAACTGTTATAAAAAAAACACACATAGTATTTAAAATCAAATTAGTTTTTAAATGTGGAATCTAAATTTGCTGACAAAGGAAAACATGGGAACAAAATTAATGAATTATTGGTTTTATAGCAGCAGAATTCTCTGTCAATAATACCAATGATAAATTCTTTTGGAAAAGTTGGCACTATTGGAGAGACACCATTGAGATTTTTGCAATATTTGTGATTCTTGTGAAATATAAACACGTTGTCAGAGATATGATATCTTTGAGGAACTTTTTAATATCACTATTTCATTCAATGTATGTCTTTCTAATATTGAAGTAATATTTTGGAAAAAATGGACATTTGCAAAAAATCTGTCTAACATTAATTCAATAATTTCAGATATTCCCAACCAGTAGAGCAAAATATAGAAGATAGACAGAAGAAATGCTATGTCTTTAAGAATGCAAGGGGATATTTTCTGTGTGTACAATAAACCTCAAGCCACATACTTACTACTGTGAAAAATAGTAAGAAGAGGTGGCTTTTTCATCAGTGTTATATTATGTACTTCAGGGAAAAGTCAGAATTAAGGAGAGGTGATAGAGAAGGGCTGTGAGGAAGTCTGGCTAAAGGAAGTCCAGTTTAAAAGCAGCATACCTGAACAAGGTCAGCTTTCAAAGAGGGCTTTACCTTGATCATTGCTCTAAAAAAATTTATGGTAACTTTGACTTCACAGTTGTTAGAAGACCTGATCCTCAGTCTAATTATGATGTTAACAGAGTTTCTTTAAAGCTTTCTTTTATGATCTTTGCTTTGAATACACATTTCCTTTTTAATGCTTTGCAATAGATTGACCTTTTTTGTGCAAGAATTGCAATACTCAAAAGAACTTTAAGAGAAAGATATCAGACTTATGAGTCTATATTAAAATAGATCTTTTCTTACCTGAATAGTTGCTAAGAATTAGTGTTTTTTGAAAGAAAAGTACCATTGGGTCTTCATTCCAACCTAAACAATTTCTGTAAAGACCCCATGTGAGTGGAAATTAAGTGTGGGGGAGTGCACGTGTGTGTGTGTGTGTGTGTGTGTGTGTGTGTGTGTGTGATGATAGTGTGTATGAGAGTCACTGCTTCTCTAAAGTGAAATTGGAGAATTGACTTTGCTGCAAAACTTACAAAACAATGTCTACTTTAAATATGATTTTGCAATATTATGATTTTATCATTTCTATAAATATATTAAATAACAAATGGCTTTTTTGCTTATACAAGTATTATATAGTTCATTCAATTTTTGACATGAATAAATATACTTAGAATTGGAAAAAGGAGCAAAGCAAATATAATATTTTAAATAAAGACAGTATGTGTCTTTAGAGTGAAAGCTGCTGTTTAAAAAATAATTTAATCCTAATTTTCTTCTTGACTTCATTTGCAGTAAGTCAAATCTTATATACCATATACATCAAAACAGTTGTATTATCATAGACACTTACTTTTTATGTTTTTTTTTGTTTGTTTGTTTTGCCAGTCTTGGGCTTGAGCTCAGGGCCTGAGCATTGGCCTTGGACTTTCTCAAAGCTAGAGCTCTACCACTTGAGCCTCAGCACCACTTCCAGCTTTTTTCTATGAATGTGGTACCGAGGAATTGAACTCGGGTATTCGTGCACGCTAGGCAAGCACTCTACCACTAGGCCAAACTCCCGGCCCCTACTTTTTATGTTTGAAGATAGTTTATAACTCTTTAGAAGCGATGGCCATTAACTTTTTTCATTTTCGGTTATTAAAAGTATTTCCCCCTTTTGAACTTATGATTTTCTAATAAGCCTGTCAATTTTTACTACTATGGTATTGGATTTTTCACTAGGATTGCATTAAAATTATATAGCAATTTGGAAAAGATTATTCTCAACAATATTGAGTTTTCTGGCCAAAAATAATTAAGTCTCCAATTCAGCTTAACACTTCGTGCTTTTCATGATTTTCCTATCATTCTTCCGTTTTTTTTTTTTTTTGTTGTTGTTTTGTTTTGGTTTTTTTTTCCGTATCACATTTTAATCTTGGATGTAAAGGGAAGTTGGTAGCTTCTAGGAACTAAATATCAAGTTAGGTGTGTTAGTTGACCTTTTAGGTGAAAATAAACAATGGATTTCCTGGGGTGGGAGGGCTGCCTAGTGGTAGACTGCTTCTCTAGCGTACATGAAGCCCTCAGTTTGATACCTAGGTACCATGTACACAGAAAAAGATGGGAGTGGTGCTGTGGCTCAAGTCGCAGAGCGCTAAGCTTGAGAAAGCTCAAAAACAGTCTCCAGGCTCTGAGTTCAAGCCCTCAGACCCCAGAACTGGCAGAAAACACACACACACACACACACACACACACACACACACACACACTCACACACTAAATTTCTAGAGAAAATAAAAATTATAATAAACTGTGAAAGTGCAACAAAAAATAGGCAGTTATAAAGAGGAACATTGTCTGGGGCAATTCAAATATTCAGATGTACTAGACCAACATTCATATTGGTATGAATATAAACTAAAAATAAGAAGTGTGGCTCAAATGGCAGAATTTCAGTCTAACAAATTTGAGGTCCTATGATCAAACCTCTTTATAGCCCAAAGCTTCTCTTATTGAAAATAAAGGCAAATAATGTTCTATTTTTTTTTTCTTACTCTGGTCCTTTTTCCTTTTTTTCCTCACCCTACTCTTTATCCCTTTCCTTTTGCTCCCTCACATTTATCTTCTCTAAATCATGAACCATAGAAAACTTGTGATGACTCTTTGTTTCTTAAAATGTGTTTGTTTAGCTTATGTGTGACATTTAGAGACTAACCTAGTGAAAATTTTACTCAATGTTGTAATCCACTTACATTTATAAAATTATAAAATATTCTATTATTGTGTTGGTTTTCTCTTAGGTGGATAAAGTCTAGTCACAGAAATGCTCATTCCAATTACAATAGAAATTTATAAGCAATTATGTATGAGTGAATTGTCTTAAAGGCTGTGATTGATAATTAAAAAAAAACATATATGCTTGTGATTACTGAAGCAGTATGAGAATCATGGTGGAAAAAAATCAAAAAGAAAACCTGTAAAGCATCAGATCTACTTTTCTTTCTATTCTTCTGATTTCCTAGAGGATGTCAGATCATTATTCTATTGTAATGCTTATCTGGTAGAAAAAAAATATATATCTTTACTAACTTGATGGAGATGGTGACTGGTATTAGAAAACATTTCAACATATTCTTTCTTACAATTGTACACACACACACACACACACACACACACACACAGCCTAATGAAATGTATTCCCGTGCTACAAAGAACAGAGACACAAGAGGAAAATAATATTGTTACCTGAAATTTCCAGAAGTCTTCCTCTGGGTCCAAAGTTGTCTCCCACATTAAGAGAAGGTGGAAAAATTACATGAAAAGATGAAGATCAATTACTTAGCTTTTGAAACAAAATGAGGAAGAGGGAAATTCTGTCTTCCACTGGCCAGAGAAGAATCATAATATAGAAAAAAGTGAATGTAAAAGCCAGGAAGCATAGTTGTGGAATTAGTCTTTTTTTTTCTAGCATCAGGAATTCATGATCTAGACCTATCCACATAACTATAGTTTTTCCTTCACTTGAGGGCAAGAGAAAAAAAATATGGAAGATAGTTAACTTGATTTATATGAGCTAGAGTAAGAGTTATTAAACATGAATTTGGAGATATAAACATACATCAATCTAGATTAGAAAGGCATATGAAAATTTTGTATTTTATTTGAATTGCAATGCATAGGTAATCAAATGACTTGTTCTCATAAAGGATTTTAAAACCTGCTGTGCTATAATTTTACTTAAGGATTCAGATGTAATGAGATATTCCAAATAATTGAGAGGCAGAAAGAGGAAAGACTGAAGTTCAAGACTAGTCAAAGCAAAAATTAACAAGATGATATTTCAAAACAAGCAAGAGTGCCTGGAGTGTGACCTAGTGGTAGAGTGCTTGACTACAAGCATGAAATCCTGAGTTCGACTCCTTTGTACCACATATACAGAAAAAGCTAGAAGTGGTGCTGTGACTAAAATGGTTTAGCGCTAGCTTGGAGAAAGCTCAGCCCCAGGACTGGGAAAAAGAAAAAGAAAAAAAGAAGCAGTGGGGTGCTCTGGTTCACACCTGTAATTCTAGGTACTCCTGAGGCTGAGAGCTGAGGATCGAGGTTCAAAGCCAGCTTGCGCACTAAAGTCAGAGATAGGAAGATGATGATCAGAGATGAACTTGAAAATCATTACCCTGTGATCTTATCTTTTGAGAAACAGACTAATTTCAAAGGGATTAGGCTGTGGACCAATCAGTAGAGAGATAAAAGTGAGGGGTAAATTTAATCCTCAGTCTTGATCTACCAAAAAAAGTTTCCAGTGTAGACAGAAGCCAGTCAGTGTTTTACTATACTTGAAAATATATAAAGGCCCCGAGTTCAAACCTCAGTTCCACTAAAGGGATTATTACTATTTTATTTATTTATTTTTGCCAGTCCTGGGGCTTGAACGCAGAGCCTGAGAACTGCCCTTGGGCTTTCTCCAGGTTAGCACTATACCATTTGAGCCTCAGAACCACTTTTGCTTCTCCTATGTATATAGTACCAAGGAATTGAACCCGTGTCTACCACTATGCTAAACTCCCATTCCATAAAGGAATCATTTTCTAAGGATGCTTTTGTGGAACCCAAACTTCCACTCCTATGTAACTTTTCAAATACTTTATTGACTGCTACTATCAAAAAGAGGAGGCAAAGGTGTTGATTAAGCAACTCAAACTTTATTAACCCTGTTGGAATAGGAAATACTACAAACTTAATGCAGTGTTCCCAGATTTTGAGGAAGGGAATGTGAGGAGAGAGTAATCATAACTTTTATAAACATATTTTGTGTGGTGTTAAGGTAGAACTTATAACCGTTATAACTAAGATGGGGCACAATTTATGATGAAATGGCTTTGAATTGATGGGGAAATTGAGGTAAGAGTCTTAAGGAGGCTTGAGCAAGCTGTCGGTCTTGATAAGAAAGCTATTTTACTGGGCTCACTTTTATATCTCCAGAAGCAGATATTTGCTTATCCTCAGGATTTTGAAGATAAATACTGGGAAATTCTCTAGCATTCTTCACTCTTGTTGGAAAATCACGTCAATTCTTGTTCTCCATACAAATTGTCAATTTGTTCTCACTAATTTGGATTTTTCTATACTCTCTGTGGAGATTAATTACTGTCATTACTTTTTTGTATTTGTGAGGATATAATATTTGAAATACCCTTTACTGACATTCATATTTTGATGTGCTTTAATTCATGCCTTCTTAATATAAACTATAATTAACTTAATCAAAATAATATATAGTAGTTGATCATGTGTCATAAACAGCATTGTTGAAGTTATGCATGTACAAAATAAGCATTTTTATCTTATATAGAAATACTTAGATAAACATATTGTGAAAGAAATATTCCAAATATTATGGAAAGCATTTATTTATTCTTTCATAAAAGCTATTTTTGTTATATTTTCACTATAACATATCAAGTACCAGACAGATTAGGGACCAAAGACTATTTTGGAATATTTCCACAATGAACTCAGGTATTGAATCCGTCATGGGAAAGAGCTGTGATAATGTCAGATGGATAAGGTTGGCGCCTCTTCTCAGTCTGAACACATGGATTGCACCTAACACCTATCATTCTCATGCATGGTAAATATCATAAGAGTTGAATAAGATTAGCTGGACTGACTTATCGAAGCAAAACTTCCCTGGCAGGTTTCAAACAAAATACAACTAAATCTTATTGTAAAATGTAACCTAAAAGGGGAAAATTTTAATTTTATATACTGAAAAGCTTTAAAGGAATTTTTTTCTGAAAGTAATAGACATTTAAAATAAGGCAATGAGGTCTAATGATTTTTCAATTTATAACTTTGAAATAAAAAATGAAATAAATTCTCATGTAAAAGTAACTATGTTGATGTATCATAAAATGTAAAACAAAATTGTAAAACTTAGAAGTAATACATACTAGATTCATTTATGCTTCTTCACATGCAAAAGAATAAACAGTAAGAAATGTTTTATTTTAGAAAAACTACGGAGGGAGTAACAATGTTAAATAAAAAATGTACTCACTAGGGGCCGGGAGTTTGGCCTAGTGGTTAAAGTGCTTGCCTAGCATGCATGAAGACCCGGGTTCGATTCCTTGGTACCACATACATAGAAAAAAGCCAGAAGTGGTGCTGAGGCTCAAGAGCTAGAGCTCTAGCCTTGAGAAAGTCCAAGGACAGTGGTCAGGCCCTGAGCTCAAGCCCAGGACTGGCAAAAAAAACAAAAAAAAAATGTACTCACTACCTTATGTATGATTCTAACCCCACTGTACATTACCTTGACAATAAAATTAAATTAAATTTTAAAAGTATGTAGAGTGAATATACCTAGAAAATGAAGCTTACAGGTACATTTTCTATTTTTTCCAACTTTTTAATTTTAAATAGAGCATTCACTAAATATTTTAGGTGAGCTTTGTATATAAGATCATACAAATACACATTTGCTTATCAAAAAAGTAGCCCAGAGCAAGTTAGAATCTTAGAGAAAATGGATAAACTCAGAGACAAAACAATTTATAACTGTATTGCCAGAAAGTGTTTCTTAAACTGTATATAGTTTAATATGTAAAACTGTGGACTATTCAATAACTATTACTTGGCAAGTGTGCAACCACTTTAAATAATGTATCTATAAAACAGAAATACAATGCGTAAACTGATAGAACTATGAGATGGCAATAAATCATGGAATTGGATAAGATGCATTACTGCATGTCTAACACAATGCACTCGTCTTACAGACAAGAAATAGAAATGAAGGAGGATCAGGTGTTATGGCATTAAGGACAAAGGACTCCATGAGGGCCCTCTCATTTACAGCATTCAATCATGTTCGGGACATTAAATACTTCACAAATTTTTATTCTGTAATAAAACTATACATTTTCCTATAGAATAATTTTTGTCAGTGTACAAACAACTCAATGAATTCACCTCAAAATATTGAGTTTTCTAGAAATAAATGCCAACAGTTACATTTCTATCTATCTATCTCATTTATTATGGAAGTTCTTAGAAGTAGTGCTTTTTTATTTATTTGTTATTTATTTTTGTAGATCATGGGACTTGAACTCCAGTCCTGGGGTGGATCCTGAGCTCTTCAGCTCAAAGCTGCTGCCATCCCCTGGAGCCAAGCCTAACTTCCCATTTTCTAGTGGTTAACTGGAGATAAGAGTCATGAATTTTAGTGCCTGGGGATGGTTTGGAATTGTGATCCTCAGATCTCAGCCTCCTGGGTAGCTAGGATTATAAGTGTAAACCATCGTGTCTGGTGAGGAAGTGATTTTAAAAGTTAAAAACATATGTAAAAGAAGAATATTTGTTTCCTTACATAAACTGTCACATTAGGCATTAATGTAATTACAAATAATATAATTACAAATTATGATGATTCTTACTCTCTTTTAGATATTGCCATGCAAAACAAGTGGCTGTTTAGCCAATAATGTTTCAATTGGACCCTGATTTATATTTTTGGTATTTTGACAATATGTGTGTATGTACATATAAATATTTATGGTGTTCTTTTTCTCTATGTGATTAATTTTTTTTCTTTAGATTGCTATACCAGTGATTTTTTAAAAAAAATATCTGTAATTAAACCTAATTACATTTCCATGAAAAAATTAAAACTTGTTAAAATGCCTTTAAGCATATTTAAGGACAACAAATATCAAGTAACTATTTTATCTTATTTTTCAATCCATTTAGGAGGTGTTACTTGTGGTTCTCCTTTTTGAATATATTACCATTTATTTGTTCAATAATTTTGTATTGGATATATCAACTTTTAACATGCATCTTAGTGTATATATGTATAACTTTGTCTTTTTGAAAGTTATTGAAGAAACTGTTTTACATTAATGGTAAATAATTCACTTTTACACCCTGAAAGGTAGTAAATTCTCTGAAATAGTTGTAATCCTGTGAAATTGAGAAAATTTAATATAAATCTTACACTATTCTCTACTCACATTCAAATTTAATTTCATTTTTAACTTCATAATGAGTGACTTCTCAAGTCACAATCCAAATTGCATTCAAGTGTCTTTTCCTTATATTTTTGTTTATTGATATTTTTGATGATGCATAATAAATGAATAAACATTACACCTGGCCTTGGAATACTACCCCAAATTAAACTATCAGAAATGGCTTCAGTCTGTGATAATGTAAGAAATAGACAAAAATCATAGTCAGGAGGTTATATGCCTATGTGAACTCTGAACTTGTTCTTATTGAGGATTCTGATAATCGCAGCAAATTCTGGCAACTGCACTATCTAATTATAGGAAAAATAATTTGACAGTCAGGAATTTTCCACATGGTGGCTAAGTGGTGGCTTAGGGTGTGTGAAATTTTTCGAGCTAGGATCTGACTTCTCTGCATCTCAGGAAATTATAGAAAGAAAAATTATAAGAATTTACAAGTAAATCGACTACCATTGCACAGTCAAGAAGAGCATTGCAGTTCTTGTGGTATCTTCTGATATTTTCTGGTATCTTCTCCTTGGGCTGGAACTTCTATTTCTGCTAAAGGCATTGATGTGACTGATCTTTTTGTCTGAGTGATGAACATAATCAAGGGAAGTTGCTGGCACTGCCTTTTCTTCTGAGTGAGGAGGTTTTTATAAAACGACATGCCATTCTCAATTATATTTAGGAAATGCAAGGAAGGAAGCCTCTGGGGTCCCATTCTTCAACATCTTTGGCCATTCTGACCAAGGTTGCAAGATGTTAGGCCCACCTCCTGTTTGCCAGCCTGTAGTTTATTTTGTTCCTTCTCCTTCTTTTCCTTTGTTCAGACTTATAATCCCTTCCTAGGTGATTTAAATGTGCCATTCATGCACTCCTAGGCTCCAGCTTTATCTACAGAGGCAGCTTCTCCATGCACAGAAATGCTTTGATGCCAGAGCATCATTTCAGTTAATCACACCAGCCCTAGCTGGCACTGAGTGGGGTTGGTCTGGTGGGAGAAGCACTCCACAGTCTTGCTTCTGCATTATTGTTTTCTTCTTCCCCATTGCCATCATGAACGTCCATGTTTTTCGCTAAACTATAATAAAGTTTCTTGGCATTCATCAGGATGATGCTGGTATCCAGTGAGATATTCTTTTTCTGAAGTCATTTATCCACAAGAACAATGCAGCCTTCATCTTCACCATGGCCTTCTTCCTGGAAGTTCCCACCCTTTTGCAATCTTGTTAAAAGTCATCGTTGTCATAGACACAAAATTCTTCTCCTCTTTATGTAGTGAGCAGTAGATTCCTCGATCCCATGATGGGGGCCTAGAGCCACTTGGCTTTTGCCTTCCTTTAACAGCTTGAGAAGTTCCACCTTTCATGGCACAGCCATGAGACATCACAACCAAAGAATTGACAAAGAGGATAGGGTAAGAAAGGATATCAATGTGTGAGAAGTAATGCACCTATTATCTGGCTAATGTAATTGTAACCCTTCTATACGTTACAATAATTTTTTTTTAAATAAGAAAAGGAGGTGGCAGGGTTCTGGAGATTATCAGTTTCTGAACCTCAAGTTCCCATTAACAAGTTTATTTAATTCAATACAGGGGAGGTGACTACAGATGCATGCAGAAACCAGGATATCAATCTATTTTATGGTCACAACTGCTGATATGATGTATAGTTTGTATGCGTGGTGATAACGGACTCCTTTCTTTCCTGTTTATTAGTTTGCATTCTCCTGAAACTAAGACTTTTCTGTATCACTGTTACTATATTTTTCCATCTTGAAAGTTGTTCTAAATGGATACTACTTAAAAATTAAGGTTAAAAATATAGCCATAAGGGGCTGGGAGTTTGGCCTAGTGGTTAAAGTGCTTGCCTAGCATGCATGAAGACCCGGGTTCGATTCCTCGGTACCACATACATAGAAAAAAGCCGGAAGTGGTGCTGAGGCTCAAGTGGTAGAGCTCTAGCCTTGAGAAAGTCCAAGGACAGTGGTCAGGCCCTGAGCTCAAGCCCAGGACTGGCAATATATATATATATATATATATATATATATATATATATATATAGCCACAAAACATAGCTGTTGAGAATGAATATATGGGTATTTAAGTATATAACTGTACCTGTTCTCTTTATATGCTTTAGATTCACAGCAGAACTGAGCAGCGGGCACAGGCTTTCTTATAATCCTTTGCTCGTAAGTATGAGCAGCATCCTTTTATCATTGCCTCCTATCAAAGAAGTACTTTAGCTCTAATCAATTTCAGTCTTGACATACCATTACTACAGCCCATACTTTGCATTAATGTGAAGCTTTGGTTTTGTCCATCCATCAGTTTGAATTAGTTTATCATTTGTATACTCACAATTCTATTAGCACTCACAGTGATTTCACGCTCTGAAAGCAGTGTTTTCTATCCATATTTTAAGAAAGTATCTATTACTATTATCTTTTTATTAATTTTGTGTCTTTGCTAAACTAATACATATTGGGATTATTCACACTGAATTTTGTTCTACATTAATATGAAAATGAGACTCTTCCACACATTTATGATGGTACTGGAGTTTGAACTCAGGGACTTGTAGCTGCTAAGTGGGCACTCTACTATGTAGGGAATTCATGCAATCACCTTAGTAGGGGTTTCTGGGTTGTTTCTAAGGTTGTTCATACATAATAAAAATACTACAGACATCAGCATACAAGATTCTGTCTATGTGCTTAACTCTTATGAGTAAATTGTGAAGAGTAAATATTGAAGTATTTGGTGAAAGTAAGTTTCATTTTATAAGTCACAATGTCTCTGAATGTGTCCATGCCATTTTGCAAGTCCCCCAGCTGTACATCTTCATCATTATTTGATATTGTTAGTTTCCTGTCTGAATGAAATGCTTACAAATATATGCAGTTTTCTAAAAATATACAATGTAATATCTATAAGTCAATATCAATGAGTGCCAAGTGTATGCAAAGATTGTGGAGGATGCAAGTGAACTGTGGGGATTCTAATGAACTGTGTCATTACCATGCTAACCAGAACTGCTGCAGTCACAGCTGTGCTTTTCTAGTGCCTTCAAGGAAAATATCTTTTGTCATTTTCCCTTCATTTTCTTGTCTAAAAGGTCTGGCATAGAGCCCTGCTTTGGGGAAGTGTTCACTTCCTAGTATAAAATATTCATAAATGTCCTAACCTTATGGAAAAGCTATTAGGGAAGAGAAAAGACACAAGTCAATATAAACAGACAATAAGTATATAAAATACTCTGGAAAAAAAGAGAAGTATGTCAGAAGTTATTATGTACTGATTTGGCACATAAAAGCCCTTGGTGGCAGTAAACTAACTGGCCAGAGTACATACATTTTAAAGGCATTTAATATTACTCAAAAGATACTTAAATATTTGAATAAATTTCTCTAATGAGTATTAAGAAATCATATTGCTCATAATTTTCCCGTCTGTATTATTCAGTTAATGACCCTTCTTTAATACTTGCCAGTCCAGCTAGAGCTGATGAAGATGAATACTCAAATGTCATTTCTTCCAGCTAAAGAGTCTTCTGAGCTATCAGAAGCTATTTTGTAGGCATTTTCATATAATTTTGGAGTTGCCACTGAACATTTTAAATAGAATATAATCAAAATGCTGAATTATTCCTTTTCCTTTCAATAAGTTAAATGGATACTATCTATAATTTTATTTTTCTGATCATGGTGCTTGAACTCAGGGCCTGGCACTATCTCTGAGCTGTTTACTTACAGTTAGCACACTACCACTGTGCGCTCCTGGTTTTAAATGGTTAATTAGGGATAAGTGTCTCAAGTCTTTAGCTGCCTGAACCAGCTTCAAGCGATGATCTTCAAATCTCAGTCTGCTAAGTAGATGAGATTACAGATGTGAGATCCGAGCTCCTGGCTATGATTTACAATGTTCTTTTTTTTATCATGCAGCTTGATTATATAAAGCTCCCAAATATGAGAAATTGCAAACATTGGCATCCACATGTTGACAGCAAAGGATTATATTCTATGAGATACACAGATATCTAAGAGAGGTTAGATTAGCATACTGAAAATAAGAAACAAAAGTTTCCATTTGTATTTTCTTTTGTCTCATAGAATATGTGGTTATGTGGACAAGGAGTTTAATATATAAACAGAAATCTCAGCACTGTGCCTCAAAGTATCGCTAAAGGAACATATAAATTTCATTTTCTCCTTAGTTATAGCTTATCTAGTATTAAGTAGCCAGTCTCTTTTCAATCCTCACCATCTTCTTCTGACTCAACTCCAGGCTTAGATTTGGTAAAACTTCAATGTTATGGTCATAGTTCTGTAAATAACAACTCTAATCAAAGTGCAAGGAAAATTAGGACCAAAAACAAAGTTACATGAGGAAATGATCAACATGTCTGGCTAGAAAATAAATGCAAATAAAAATCACATAAAGATTCTACCTCATGGATCACTACTACACTGTTGGTGGGAGTGCAAACTCATTCAACCACTATGGAAAGCAGTGTGGCAGTGCCTCAAAAGGCTAAACATAGAACTCCCCTATGACCCAGCAATTCCACTACTTGGCATTTACCCAACCATCCAGAAACAAGGGCATACTAAATCCACTAGCACAACAATGTTCATTGCAGCGCTATTCACCATAGCAAAGATATGGAACCAACCTAGATGTCCCTCAGTTGATGAGTGGATCAACAAGTTGTGGTATTTGTACACAATGGAATTCTATGCTGCTGTCAGAAGGAATGACATTGCCCCATTTGTTAGGAAATGGAAAGACTTAGAAAAAATCATATTAAGTGAAGTAAGCCAGATTCAAAGGAACTTAGGCTCAATGGTTTCCCTCATTCGTCATAATCAGTAGAAACCTTGGGCTCTCCTAGCAGAGATTTGCAATAGAGCAAAACCTTGATACATAAGGCCATATAGTATGAAGTTAATTGAAAGGACCTCCAGGATATTGAAACAAAAGCCATATAACGAATGATTGTTGTCCTTAATGTACTATGTTGTCTCTCATCTCCTTTGTTGTCCCTTGGTTATCTCATATTGTTACAGTATCTCACTTTGTTATCTGATATATTGAATTTATTTGTATTTGGTTATTTGAAATTTGATAGGGAAGGGGGGAAAAATCAAGACGGGTGGGGGGGTGTGGGGGGATGGTAATGGGTACCAAGACATGTGAAAGGGTATCAATGTATGTGAATTAATGCACCTTCTATCTGGCAAATATCATGTAACCCTTTTACTAATTACAATAAAAAATAAAATAAAATAAAAATAAATAAATAAATAAATAAATAAAGATTCTACCTCATCCCAATTACAATGGCCATTATCGTGAAAACAAACTATAACAGATGCTGGCAGGGTTATAGTCAAAAGGGAATAATCGTACACTGTTGGTGGGAATATAAACTTGTTTAACTTCTCTGAAAAGCAGTATGGAGATTCCTTAAAGCACTAAGCATAAATCTTTCCTCCGATCCAGCAACTCTATTCCTGATCATTTATCTGATAGGCCACAAACAAGGCCAAACTAACGCTAGTAATACAACCAAGTTCATTTCAGCATTGGTTACAATATCTATAATACAGAATCAACTTAGGTGCCTCTCAGCAAGAAAATGTGGTCTTTATAACCCGGTGGAATTCTATGATTCTATCAGAAAGAATGATTCTGTTCCTTGTACCATTCTTAAAGAAATGGAAAGACTTGAGAAAATTATATTAAATAAAGTAAGCTAGACCCAAGGAAACATGGGTTTCATGGTTTCCTTCATTTGTTGTATCTTGAAAGTACCTACAAGTTTACAAGTAAACACACTTGATAAAATACAACTGGACATGAGAAATTATACATGACTCTTGAGGGTATTCTTAGGAGAAGACCGCATAGGCTCAGTAGCTATGGACATACGATCATACAAAATGTTTATCAAAATTAACTCCGAGAAATGAAAACAGAGGTTATTTTCATAACCCTCTTTTTTTTGTGGTTGTTCTATTCTCCTTTGCTACCATTTCTAGTTTGTCTACTTTTTGTCTTGTATGTAAGTTTATCCATTTGGGGGAGGGAATGAAGGAACAAAGAAACGGTTTGACAAAGTATAAACAAATGCAGCAGTGATACTCACCAGACACTGATGAAATGAATTATATAATTTGTGGGGGACAAAAGTAGAGAGGAGAAGGTTGGAAGAACATGAAGGAAGAGGTGACAGTGTTCAGGAAGAAATGCATATGTTACCTGACTTACATACCTGTAATCCCTTTGTACATCACCTTTACAATAAAATAAAAATCAAAGAACTCTTCCTTATGGGGATGTCTTTATTTCTAACATTCTCTTCAAGTTTGTACTTTTTTAAAGTCACCTTAACTGTCAGTTACTCATTCCAAGCCTTAAGGAATGAATTGGGAAGTATTAACCATTACAACAATTACATAAAAACCTTCTTTCTAGTTATAATTATCAGGTATTTTTTCACTGAGTGAAGAAAACAAATTTGCGTCCCACTTGTTATTCAAATCTGGTATATGTCCAAGATTTATCTTCAGATTCTGGGGTGTGGATTTTCATTCACCTTAAAAACTTCCATATGAGGTAGTTTCTTTTAATTAAGTTTTTTAAGCCTGGCATGGTGGCTCATATCTGTAAATCCTAGCTAGTCAGGAGGGCGAGACCTGAGGATCACGGTTCAAAGCCAGCCAAAGCAGTAACGACCAAGAGACTCTAATCTCCAAGTAAGCACTAGAAAACTGGAAGTGGCACTGTCACTCAAGGGGTAGGCCTTGATCTGAAGAGCTCAGGAACAGTGCTCATGTCCAGAGTTCAAGCCCCACAACCAACAACAAAAAAAAAAAAAGAAAGAAAGAAAGAAAGAAAAAAGGAAGAAAGAAAGAAAGAAAAAAGGAAGAAAGAAAGAAAGGAGGGAGGGAGGGAAAGAAGAAAGGAAGGAGGAAGGAAGAAAGGAAGAAAGGAAAAAGAAAGAAAGAAAAGAAAGAAAGAAAGAAAGAAAGAAAGAAAGAAAGAAAAGAAGGAAAGAAAAGAAGGAAAGAAAAAGAAAGAAAAGAAATTCCCAAGCCTCTGTCCAACATTCTGGATCAGAAGGTCTGGGAGGGGACTTTGCTTTTAAGAAGCCCTTCAGGGGGCTGGGAATGTGGCCTAGAACCAGTGTAACCACTGTAACAGTGTAACCATTTCCAATAATATGTTGGAAATGAACTTTCTAACTTGAGGAGAGTGGGAGGGAACAAGGAAGAAAATTGTGGGATGGTGTAACAATGTTCAAGGAGTAATATACTCACCACATCATGAATATAACCCTATTTTTAAAAATAAAAAGAGAAGGGATAGGGAGTTGGACTAGTGATAGAGTGCTTGCCTATCATGCATGAAGACCCAGGTTCGATTCCTCAGTACCACATGCTTAGAAAAAGCCAGAAGTGGTGCAGAGGCTCAAGCAGAGCTCTAGCCTTGAGAAAGTCCAAGGACAGTGCTCAGGCCCTGATCTCAAGACAAAAAATAAAATAAATAATTAAAAAGAGAAGCACTTCAGATGTTTCTCATTTGTACTGAGAGGTTTAATCCACTATTTTCATTTAAAATTTTAATGGTCATGTATTTATGAAGAAGGTACTTTAGGAGTATTTTCCAAGAAGTACTTTCAATGTAAAATTACTTTTAATACTACATGAATAAACAGATGGTTTTTCATTCCTCTTCAGCTTTAATTCAAGTTCTCTACATTTGTGTCAATGGGAATTCATATTATACTTCTTATTCATCTTTTTTTTCTTTCAATTGGCTTCATCTTTAATTACTAATTTAACTATACAGTTATAATGAAAAAATGTAGAGAAATAGAAAGGTTTTTTTTGATGAAATTTTGAGGTGTATATTGAATGCTTCCATTTCCTCAGTTAGAAAAAAAGATCACTCTCCCATAAGTGGAAAATTTGTATTATATGCTGAAACATGGAATGATTTTTTAATAGCGCTGCTATAAACCACTCAACATAGGGATCTGTGATATGAAGGAGGTGTGTAATGTAGGGTTTAATTAAATTGACTACTGCTATAATTAAAGGTTTTGAGTTATTAATGTATCACTGTGGAAAACATTTAATTTTCATCTCGCTAGTGAAATCCTTATTAAAATAGAATATTAGGGCATTTAAATAGAATTTGCTGAAGAAATGGTTTGAATTCTTTGATGTAATTCAATTTAATACAATGCTGCAATTGTTTTCTTTTTAAATAGAAAAGAGGACTTTGAAAACCAGAAGAAAATGAGCACAGTCTCAGATAAGAGAACAATTGCAATAAAAAAAAAAATCAGGTTTAGAGAAAGGAGAGTGGGAAAGGAATTGTTCCAAGTAGGTAATCTACTCCTGCTCATTGAGTCACTTTGACAATTTAGAATGTCAAAATTAGACCTGCAGTTTAAGATATTACAGGATTATATGTTGTACTAGAAAATACTAGACATATTCTATTTGCACCTATGAAAAGGTAAAACACATCTTTAAATGGCTGGTTTTCAGCTTCCTCCAAGACTAAGTGTTAATTTAACCATTCTCTTTTGCTGTTGGTTGTAGGTAAATTCCTAACTGGAGGTGCTTTTCTTAGATTGCTTTATGAAGATTCAGTTTTAGTATTTACTTTCTAGCAGAGTCTAAAAATCTAGCCTGATAAGTCTCTTAGAAATCTAAGAATATGCCAGGTATGGTGGCTCACACCTGTAATGCTAGCTACTAAGGAAGCTGAGATCTGAGGATTGCACTTCAAAGCCAGCGAGGGCACATAAATATTCATGAGACTCATCTCCAATTAAGCACCTGACAACTGAATGTGGTGCTGTGGCTCAAGTGGTATAGTGCTAGCCTTGAGCTTAAGAGGAAGAATTAGTCACAAAGACCATTAAAAATATACCAAGGATCTTTTAATGTCAAGTATATTCAAATTCAAAGCTGTTTTGACTTTCAAAAAATTATAATATAAATAAGCCATTAATTCTATCATGAAATTTTGCCAAATGACAGGAAATATATCTACATCTCTATATACTTATGTTCATTTCTTTATGTACTAATATAGAAATAATCATATATATGTATAGTCATATATTTATACAGATATGCAATTTGTTTGCAATACATTTTATTGTAACATAATATATTTAATATATACAACACATGTTTATAATATATATAACTTTAATGTAAATATTCATATATTATTATTTATATATTTAAGTAAATATATAAATTCCATGTATATAATTTCTAATATACTATTAATAGCAGTTACTTTGAGCTAAAGGATTATATGAATAATATAATAAATAACAGAAGTTCAACATGAAATATGTATTATTCAGGACTTTATTCAAGATATAATACTTGATTTAATCTGAATAGTTGGAGAGAGATATTAAGTGGTATCTAATTGAAGTTTTCTTCATTATTAGTTTAGGGGCATGAGGCAGAAGGAAGAGATTCAACAAGCCCAAGACCATCTTATTAAATGTAAGAATAATCTCAAAAATGACAGACAGAATATGATACTGCCACCTACTTTGAAGACCTGGATGTGTCAATCTTTTGTTATCACCCTAATGATTAAAGGAATTTGGGGAGATCCATTTAATTAGTGTGACCTTATCTTAATAAACTAGAAAATGAGGTTGGACCTTGCAGGTTTCTCTGCTCAGATGGACTTCTAGTCATGATCTTCTGAACCTCAGCTTCCTCAGTGAGAAGCTAGTATTCTAGGTAGGGGCCCCAGGAATCTGACCTTGTAATGTTCTTTAAATGTTCCACCCAACTTGGAATTAGAATCTCTGACTTTAGAGTGCCCCCTCCCCTGAAGCCACAAAACTTTCAAGCAATTGTTAAACTTCATAAAGCTTTCGTATCTTTTCATAGTCTGCATATTTTATCTACTACAATTAGTGTGGTAATGGTTTCCCTCAGCATACAATAATATGTACCAGAAATTTTATCTTGCAGATTCTGTAGCAAAACAGAGCCCACTGGTTTCTAAGATGACTAACAGGACTCAAATATTCACATTTGTTTTATATCCCAGGAAATAACTGATAGTAAATGATTTTAGTACAGGATAATCACATCTTGGATTTAACTGACTTTGCATAAAGAAGAATCTATGTCATCCAATGTTCCATTTTAACTTTTAAATAGTTTAAACATTAAAAAGGACTGCTATTTATAGAAAACATAACATAGATCAAAATTATTGAACGAAGAAATTATACATGCTCAAGTGAGAGTTTGGGAACAGTCTTTTACTTCTTGATTTCTTTGGAAACAAATTCATGGTGACAGTATTTATCAACTTTATAAAAATTACATATTTTAAAAAATCTAGTGTGGAATCTTACTTGAGTAGACTTTATTTAAATGCTAATTTTAGGTTCCTTCTATTATAAAAATATTTTTTTAAAAATCTGTGTGTTTTAAATATTAATGCCCTGCTTATCCCAGTACATGAGCTAGCATTAATAGCTAAGAACCGAAGATTAATTGGAATAGGATAAGAAAAGAGAAATGCAGTCATTGGATAATATTGAAATAGTTTGTTTGCAACTATGAGAATAAAACAAGGGATTTTTTTAGGATGTTCTATGTAGGTAGAGCGCAGAAATAAATGGAGTAGAAGAGAAAGGGTAAGATTGGCATGAATAGAACGTGAATATGTGTGGAGTTATAAAAATCCTGGTAGCTATAAAATTTTTCTACCAACTTAAGAAATAATCTCACTTTAAATTTTTTTAAAAATGCCAGTTCTGGTTGTTCTTATAATTCCAAGCAAGTATAGGTTTATAACTATCACTGAGACCTTCAGGTATGGTTCCACACAATTGGAACAGGGCTTTATAAGACATTACAGTAAAATAACTCAAATATTTTGATCCTGTTGACTTTAGGTTTGAGGGGGATTTAGTCAAGTTAAATACTACCATTTTTGGACACCCTTGAATGATTCACAATCATATGTTTGTGTGTTTCCATGTATTACAGGCAGCATAATATAATTGAGGTTATTTTTATTTGCAGGAAATTATGTAGAATTCAGAAAAAAGTCATATTGATTCAGATCAGCTGAGCTCAAATGCAAAATATCACATTTTTGTGCATGTGCAAAATACAGAATTAAAACTATGCTGCATATGAAAAAATATTCATTATAGCAATCATTATGCTATACATATGACATATATACACATACACATATATATATATAACATATGACCTAGATAAGAATATGAAGATATCATAATGAAACTCACCTAGGTTTTAAAAGAAAAAGAGAGTATACAACTAGATAAAAAGGGTAAACTTGTTCAAATTATCACATTCGTATTGTAACTCATAACCATTATGACTAAATGCCTATCAGAATCCCATTCAGATCATGACTACACAACCTCACAGCCACTGTGATCTGTTGCCCATTATAACTTCCTTCCCACTGAGAATTCACATGAACTTGGCCTGAGGAGCAATGTGACCTCCAACACACAATAACGTAACATTCAATAGGAACTCAGTGTCATTATTAACTTAACCACATGGTAATAGCACACTCTGGTCTTCATAGATCATTACCATTATATGTTCACTGTGACTCCAATACCATTAGCAACTCAAGCTCATTTAACTCACACCCACTATTTACCTAATTTTCATTTTACCTTTCACCATGACCATTTCACACCAATTTCCAGTTGTGTCCTTACATCCATTTGGACTGAAGCCTGTATTTGACCTCAGGTCCTTTAGGATCTCACAGACACGCAGATCTCATGTTCCCCATTGGAATCTTGAACACATTGTGATTGCATATATGTAAGGAAATCATGTTCACAGTGATCTCACACTCTTGTGAACACACTCTTATGTGCTCATACCCACTGTGACCTCACCCCCACTGAAGGCTCAGACTCACTGTGAAATCAATTTTTAACAACACAAACTGATCAGTGAATCATGATCATTGCAATCTTATTTCAGTTAGCACCTTAAATCCACTGTGAACTCAAATCACCCTCAATATCTTACAACCATTTTCATGCGTACTCATTGTATTTCATACCAATTCAGAAAGAACATTGAATTACATCAAATTTAATTATAATCTGACAAAGTATCAGGACTAATCTCATAGAATTCCCAGTTTATTCTTTAGCATATAATGCTATATATCTTGTTCCTGCTCCCTAAATCTTGGTAATACTCTAATCTCAACTTAGAATGTTCCCAGATGAAATAAAGCTAAGAAATTGACTTTATGAATCAAAGATACATTAAAGTACAGTAACTTCATATGCTTATGTTCCTTTATTTCCCTATGGCATCAAATTTCTATAGAATTATTATCCTATTACCCTTTGGCTAAAAAGTTTGTCTACATATCTCCATTGAAAATTCATAGGGATATAAAATTTGCATCAACTCTCCTGTGAACATTTAGAACAAACCACTCTTTTCCTTTTTTATTGTATATGCTTTATTTACCATAAATTCATAATTATTTACCTTGTTATTCTTTCAGAGTGACTAAAGAAATATAAAAAGATTGGCGTGCATGTCATATCCTTTAACCTAACGTTTAATTTTTATATCTGTACATGGTAGGTAAAGTCTTCTCCGAAACACTATCTATATGAAAGATATTGTTATATTGAGCTCTAGATTAGAATCACTATCTTTGTTCTAACTCAGAATTTAGAAAGCTTCAAGATTTTCTTACATCCCCCATTCTCTGAGCACCTCATTTCCAACAAGAAAATAGTTTATTTTCTAATGATTAAGGAAAGGCCCATAAATGGGAAAAAATGGAGTGGTTTCTTCTGAGTATTTTTTAAGATTTTTTTAGCACAGATATTAATTTATCTGATGATAGTTCTTGTTTCAATTGCTATTGCAATGTTTAAGCTTTTGTTACTTCTGTTTGGTTGAGATTGATTCCTCTTCTTTCCTATTTGCTTATTTCTCTTCTAATCAGAAATTTGTAGCAGGTGAAAGATAGCTGTGCTTTGATGCAGGTGCACATATTGTCCTTTCAAAAGAAGTAGAGTTTTGAATATCTCTGAGAACATTGTCTATATGCTTTCAAGATAGTAGTAGTATTTCAAATTTTAAAGGAAAACAAGGCTGAAACAAATGGTTACCCCTTCGGTCTCTATGTGCCTTGGTGTGTGTGTGTGTGTGTGTGTGTGTGTGTGTGTGTGTGTGTGTGTGTGTGTGGTGTAGTTTAATTGTAATTTTGAAACTAAACCCAAGATATTTAGGAAGCACAAATAAAAGCTCAGGAAAGATCCAAAGGTTATTTAAGACCTAACCTTATTCTTAGAGTAACCTAAAGGTCACTCTAACCTTATTCTGATACAGAGGAAATAGAAGGGGATATAGAAGGGGAAATAAGTATTTCCACAGATATCTATTGAAAGCAGAATCAAGTAGAAGATATGTTACTGAATCTCACCCTTCATATGTCCTTACTGAGAAAACCCTCACAGAATTCAGAGATGTAAAAGTGAAACACCAGTATTGGGATCCAGACAATAACTTTTAGGAGAGTATTCAAAACAAATATGACTGCTGGCAACTGTATAATGCCATTATCATTGAATTAAAATCATATCCCAACACAATGCCTCATGGTAATGAGATGACTCTTACCGTCGCATAGCACTAAAAGATGTGTGCCTAAGACACACAGATCTTATTTTTAAGGGATTAAATTCATGCTCATCTCAGAATTCATTTACTTCTTTGACAAGAGTGATATAAATTAACTTTATCAGCAAGACTGACACTTATACATTGGACTGATGTAGACTACATAGGAAACCAGAAAGTGGTAGAAAGAAACTAGCTGTACTTTTCATGTATATACCAGATTTTGACCATGTTATGGACTGCTTACATAGAAGAGGAAGAGAATGTGGGAACAAAACATTTCGTTCATTTGGCCATTCATTTATGAGCATTTATAACATATGACTAGTTTCTCCCTTAAAATTATTTGTTCTTTTTTTTAACAAGAATGTTCTTTATTTATAAGAAAGTATTATGATCTTCTCTAAAGTTCTTGGTCACTTATCTACGAAGTTTTTGCCCCATTCACTGAGCAAGTGTCCAACTATATTACATTGCCTGCTGACCTCAAGCTCTCAAGTAACACAAAAACCTGCTGAAGTACTGAATGGAAGAGAAAACAATTCTTTCTTTGGTGCTGGAGAAGGAACCCTGGGCCTTCTATAGAAGCACATAGGTAGGCGCTTCATTGCGGAACTACAATCCCAGCAACCTGGCCATTTTCATTGAGCTACTACTGCAATGTCAGATATTGTAGACCACGAAGAAAGCCTCAATATTCCCTGAACCCTTTATTGCCTCGGTGCTCTGGAACAACACAGGCGGCAGCATGGAAATTATTATTACTTTCCTGGGGAGAGAGGAGGATAGGGGATCAAAACATTACCTCAACATAAACCTGAATAAACAAACGATGTCAATTGGCCAATTTAATTAGCAATCAGGATCTGCCTTACTAAGAAACAAAACAGGTTTCTGCTGTGGAGATGATCCGAGTCTGGGAGAATTCCTTTGGATACTTCTACTCCGTTTTTATTTCGATCTCAGGCACTTATGCTTAAGACCCATTTTCCCAGCCGGGAAACGCTTCATACAAACAAGACTTTGCAAAGTGGTATCTTCTGCATACTCTATTCAGTTGTCTATCTAGTTTATCTGCTATATTTTGCTCATCTTGCAGTCTTTCTTCATCTTCATCATTGTCCTCCATCTTGCTCTTGTCTGGTTCTTGTCTTTGCCCTTCTTTTGCTCTGAAGCAGCCGTCTTGAATTTCTGTTCCAGCCTATACGCATACTAGTTTCTTCCAAGGGGAATCAGCCTATTGGAACTCCATCTCCTCCACGACAGGGAGCACATCGCTGCACATGTGTCTTGCACTTTTTTTTCGTTGTGAATGTTTATTGGCACAGAACATGGCATACAGTGTCAGGATATTGGCAGCGGTGCACATGGCATTCTGGGCCTCCTTTGAGATGTCCAGTCTCTTGATGATGCTGGTGATATTGGCAGATTAAGGTCCTTGGGCCTTTCCTTAATTGCTACAGCCAGGGCCCGTGCTTTTGTCGCCTCAGCAAAATACCCATTCTTGTAGAAAAGCATACACATAAGGATAGTCCTAGGAATTTTTTCGACAAAACTGATTTCTGTAAATTCCATTCAGATTTCTTCAGCGTGCACTCATTATTTCTCACGACTCCATATTAGCAATGTCTCTTAAATGTTAGTATCTTTAACCTTATTGGTCTACATAGTACTGAAAATAATACTGATCTCATTCCCATTGAAATGGGCATTTATTTAAATGTCAATTATTTGTTGATATTATATATCTATCCTCAAAGAATTTACTCCCATTTCTGGGCAAATAATGTTTTGTACTTTTTTTTTTTTTTTCCCCAGTCCTGGGATCTAAACTTGGAGCCTGGACATTGTCATTGGACACATTTTTGCTCAAAGCTAGTACCCTGCTACTTGAGCCACACCACCACTTCCAGCTTTTTCTGTTTATGGTACCAGTGAATAGAATCCAAAGCTTCGAGCATGCTAGGTGAACATGTTAACAGTAGGCCACACTGACGGTCCTGTGCAAATAATTTTTTATGCGACCGTTTTTTGTTTTTTGTTTTTTGTTTTTTTTTTGCCAGTCCTGGGCTTGAGCTCAGGGCCTGACCACTGTCCTTGGACTTTCTCAAGGCTAGAGCTCTACCACTTGAGCCTCAGCACCACTTCCGGCTTTTTTCTATGTATGTGGTACCGAGGAATCGAACCCGGGTCTTCATGCATGCTAGGCAAGCACTTTAACCACTAGGCCAAACTCCCGGTCCCTATGCGACCTTTTATATTACACACAAATCAGTCCCAGTAAAGGCAAGAATGTTTGAGTCAGAGTTTTTGATGGCTTGTGCAATGAAATTCATTTAATTCACAAAATACCTTTATGACTCTTTGAATGAAATTATACTCAGCTAAATAATATGGTTATAATACTAATTTTATTATGTTGGAGCTCAATTTTAATTTTAAAGCACTGTAATGTGTAAGAGAAAAGGTCAGTATTCAAAGTTTAAAGATTAATGTGGAAATTATAGAGAAAACAATATTGGTCCACAATTATATGTATCAAATTAATATATTCACTGCTGGAGAAGATATGAAGTAAAACCACTAAATGGTCTCAAGAAGAAAATAAGAATTTACTCAGTATCTTGTCTTATTTTTTACAGGAAATTATCATCAAAATGAAAATAAAGCTCTTAATTATACATTGTAACAAATATATATTAGTCACTACAAAGATTTTTAAATAGTACTGGGAGAAAAAGTTATGATACCTTTTTTCTAACAAATTAATAATGCAATGAAAATATCATATATCCTCATGCCTGATTTAAAAAATGCATTTTACTTCCAAGAATAAGACACCATGAATCACATGTAGAAAAGTCATATAACAAATCAATTGAATTATTAAAACTGTGAATAAGCCAGGCACCAGTGGCTCATGACTATAATTTTAGCTACTCAGGAGGCTGAAATCTGATGATCTCAGTTCAAAGCCAGCCTGCCCACAAAAGACCCTGAGATTCTTATCTCCAATTAAGGACCTGAGAACTGAATATGGTGCTGTGGCTCAAGTGGTAGAGTGCTAGCCTTGAGCTAAGGAGCTCAAGGATAGTGCAGGGCCCCAGATTCAAGCCCCACAACCAACAACAACAAAAAGGTGTGAAAATTACATTTGATATTATGCATTCTATATTAGCATTCACAAATTGCCATATGTAAGTATTTTACCCACTATTAATAAGACTCCACTATGTATTCCATAGTTAGTTTTAGTCTCTCCTCATCAATCAGGTTATGATAACGCAATTAGTTTTGGAATAGAAATATCCCATTGACAGCTAGGTTAAACTCAAATGGCTAAAGTTCTGGAATCTGGTCAGGTGAATGTATGAGATTATCAGTGAAATACAGATGAAACTAGCTTTCTCACACATAAACAAGACAGACAGAAAGATAAAAGGGTCTTGACCTCTGGTTTTTCCCTGGTGACTTACAAGGTCTAGGAAACACAGGCAGAATGATGAACAAAAGTCAGAATATATAAAGAAGCCAATAGGAAAGAAATTGCTTGTCAATTCTTGAGAATTGTTTGGAAAACAAGATGTGTATTATGGATATTTAACATAGACATTAAACTTTTGTTTTATTAAATAAGAATACCATTCAAAAAATCATACCCTTACATACTGTTTTCTTTTTTCTTTCAATTTATCTTCCCTGGAACTGCACCTCTTAAAATAGTTTTGCCTTGAAATTTTACCTGTTGACTGGTTTCCTGAGAACATTTACCAAGAATAAAAATTAGATATTTTCCTTGTTTTGAATATCCTCATGATGAGAATTTCAGAGTGGTATATTATAGTACTGATTTAAAATCTCCTTAATGATTTGACAGATGTTAATTTGGCTTTGAGGTATGAGTGGAAGAGCAGTGTTAGCCTGTCAATGAGGCATTTTCAAAGCAACTGAAATACAACCTGTCTCAAAATTATAAATAAATGTCTTTTTAAAAAATTTTAAAATGATTTATTAACATTGATTTTTATATCATATTTTAATGACAACTTTAACATACAAGTGTTCAAGGAGGGATTCTCTATTTACAATCACTGGGACTTAGTATTTAGAACTTAATCACAATTAGGCTAAGGGTTTGTATGTCATAGATACATAATAATCTATGTAATAAAACATTATGTCTATAGAATCATAGGTTTTTATGTTTATGTAGTTATGTTTATATTTCCCCTACCATGTCCATAGATTTTGGTATGCAGATATTGAGTCCTCGCTCTTGTACTCTTTGGATTTAATAGCCACACATTAAGGATACCATGCGCCTTTTGATCCTTAGGTCTTGACTTGTCTCACTCAACATGATTTGCTCTAGATTCTAAATAAATATCTTTTGAGAAAATTCTCCACTAATGTACATTGAAAGAAATGCTTGCAATATTCTATTTTCAGAAAAAATATTTTAATACCCAGTTATTTTCCAAGTCTGATCTTTTAGAAAAAAAATCATTTTTCAAAGGATAATGAAGGGTTTCATTGATTGAACAAATTTAAAGGAATATAAGCTGATGAAAGATAATTGTAAAACTTAATTTCATCTTCCTTTGTAGCCAGGGGAAGTAAATTAATGAGTTATTTCTCTAAAATGTGTTGCAAATCATACAAATAATCTCAATCACAAAAAATTATATGCAGCAATATACCCTCAAAATTACAGACTGCAAACTATTTTAAAAAATGAAGAAACAAGGACCTCAAATTCCCATGGTGCCACAGAAGTGACAGAACAAGAAAATCTATGAGAGAGACAGAACATTGAAACAATACTCAAAGGTCCTGAAAGGAGTTTCAACATGTACCAGAAGAATTAGATTGGCCTTAAATGTGAGATGTTTAAACACAAACAAGCAAAAGGAATCCAGACATATCACACTCTCAGATAGAAAGGAATAATTTCTAAATGCTCAATTATAATATAGGCAGGTAGACAAGGAATTTAAAGCAACATATTCTATTCAATAAAGTCAAGATTAAGTCTGTAACACTAGCTACTCAGGAGGCTAAGATCTGAGAATCTTGGTTCAAAACTAGCCCTCCTGAAACACTCATCTGCAATTAACTGGTCAAACATCAAAAACCAGAAGTGGCACTGTGGTTCAAGAGATAGAGCACTAGCCTTGAGGCTCAAGAATACCATCCTGTTCCTGAAGTCCAGCTCCACAATCGAAAAAAAAAAAGTGACATTAACAATTAATTGACAAAATAAATTTGATGATGATGATTGTTAATAATGAGGAGGTTTAAGACACCAAAAAAAGACAAAATAAAATTACAAAATCAAATAGCTCCTTTAACAGAATAAAAGCATTAAAAAAAGTATTGCCCATTATCTAAACTTTGATTCTTAGATATACATGTATCATTACTTAGGAATGCTCCAGACATTTTATTATAATAACCAAAACTCATAAAAACTCCTCTATTGAAGATACAATACTAAAACAAAAAAAATAAACATGAAATTAAAAATAGCAATAAAATATTCCTAACAAAAATAATCAAATGTATTTTGTGAATTAAAAAATGGCCTAGAAATATAATTTTGCAACCTTGAAAAAGGCTTGAAAGTGGGAGAATTATATTGATTTTCACTTAAAATACATGAAATCATTTTCTCGGCAGCCATATGATAGGAGTGGATATTACTAATTTAAATGAAATAACCTAGGTACAATTACTACCTGATCTTACACATAGTAAGACTGTAAACAAATATGATCCCATGAAAACTGAGAACAGAATGATAATGAATTTTTCCTGGCTAGAGGATGGAGGATGAATCATTAATGTAAAATTAATAAATGACTTCTAAGTTGTATTTAGATAAGAAGTTTTATGCTAGTGCACATTAGGGCAACTATAGATACTAAAGATGTTCTCTGAATTTTAAATAAGCTAGAAGAAAATAATTTTATAATAAAGCAAAGGTAAAAATGTGTGGGTTTGTATATATTTAACATAAATTAACTATTGTAGAGAATGCGCAAGTACTAAAATATTAGATGTTTGCTTTAAATATGTACAATTTTATTTCCTTAAGTATCAGATATAAATAAATTTATGAAGGAAAATAATTGGATTCACACTAAGCTCTCAACCACCATGTTTATGAATAAAACTATATATAAACATACTTTATTTGCCAGTGTTTTTAAAGAATGTAAAGTATGTGAATAATGAAATTATTAAATCTAATTCTAGTTATTAAAATAAGGAGCATTCAGAATGACTAAAATTTGTTTTTCTAGACTTCATTTGTGGTTTAGTCAAGTATCTCTGACAAAACTACTTTAATTGTAATGCTATTGTTCAGCTTATTCTACTTTCCTGTACTTAGTCATAAGTTCCCAACTTAGCTTGATGCCCGGCATAAAGCAGACACTGTCTATTTTAGTCCATAAATAAAAATAGTCTGTTAGTCACTTGAAGAGATGTTTCACTATTGTTCTAATTTCTTGAGTTCCTTTTCCATTGCAAAAAAAGTACTGCTCTTTCCTTTATAATCAAATTAATTAACAGCTCCATCGCCATAAATAGTTACCATTTTCATGTGAGTTTCTATATGGTGAGCACATTTTAAATCTTCCTTTTGCTTATTTCTACTTGTATATGTATATAATTCTGCATTTTGTATACATTAAGCCTTGTTTATTGGGAAGTGAACAATACTTTATTCATAATTTGAGGTTGTAATAAAAAAGGTTGAAATCTTATCCTGAAAGCAATGAAGATTCTGTATCAATTATTAAAGAAATATTACTGTTCCTAAACTTTGTTACTGTACAAACACCTGACATTTTCAACTTGTTAAGGGACAGGATTTAGTTTAGTTTATAATATACATAGCTTCTTTTCTTTACTTCCATTGCTTTGAGTCACTGATTGCACATCGTGACAGATTATGATAGCTGGGATATGAAACAAGGACAATAGGAAAGGACAAAGGTAAAATAATCATCTTCAACTGCACATGCGCTCTCCATGCTATGAAAAAACACCTTCTATTTTGTCCCACCTACTTAACATTCTACAACAATTGAAACTGGGGTGGAAAGATTTGTCTCATGAACCTTTGATACATGTTGAAACCATAGCAAAATGTAATTTATCTCTTCAATTTTTTATCAGTGTTCATTAAATAGCACCTCCTGTTTTTTCAACAATGTTTGTTCCTTAAAATACTCAACAGAAAAAAAAATACTCAACAGAAGTAAAAGTTTCTACCTCTTACAATAAACATGGTTGCTATGGAAATAATTATGACTTTTAATGTAAAGAGGGTAAAAAAGCTAATGAATTCAAAATGTTAAGAAATAAATACACCATTATGCAAAAGTACTTGGTGGAAAGAGACATTTTAAGAGTATATTTTGGATTAAACAGAACCATTTCTAAATAGAGCTTTTAAAAAAATCTTTAGAGTTTTGGCAGCTATAAAACTTTCAAAAAGTACAGAAAACTAATGGGAGTTATGGGAATGAGTTCCCTCTTTGCTTATGATCTATGTAAATGTAAAAGCAAAGCATTTAATTTCAGAGTGTTGGAGAGTGGACCTAGGGGCTCAAACATAGTACCCAATTGCCCTGCCAATCAGCCATATCCAAGCAGAACATTCTTTTATTTAAAAAAGAATTATTCTTCAATGAAATGATTAAAATTTTATTTTACCTATGAACATGTGGTTAAAAAGGATATATATGTCATTTTTTTCCATTTCATTTTTTCCATTTTCCATTTCATTATTATTTTAGGCTTTGGCCTCAGTATCGCCATACTTTCGCATTATGAGTGAAATACCTTATGCATGAAACCATGTCAGTACAGAAATTAAGAGCTGTAGTTCAACTGGTAGTGTCAGCTATGAAAAACCTACAGTGCCTGAATTCTGATTTAAAGCTCTGAAGCTTTGTATATATACGTATTTGGTTATTTGAAGTCAGATAGGGAAGGGAGGAAAACAAGATGAGGGGCAGGGTGGAGGGAGGGAAATGGGGACCAAGACCTGAGAAAGGGTATCAATGTATGTGAAGTAATGCACCTTCTATCTGGTGACTATAATATAATCCTTCTATTAATTAAAATAAAAATATATGAAAAACAATAAATAAACTGTAAATTATCTTCTCTATTTCCCTATGTGTGTGTGTGTGTATGTGTGTGTGTGTGTGTGTGTGTGTGTGTGTGTGTGTGTGTGTTGTTCTTAACTGGATTTTGTGTAGTAAGCAGAATGTTTTCATTCATTTTAATGAGCATGATTTGTCAAATGTCTTTAGAAATTTTAATACCTCCATAAATGAGAAAATATCCTGGGATGAATTGAGTTGTTTTATTTATTTGTTTATTTTTATTTTACAAAAATCATTTATACACTTTATTCTTAGCTAGATATTATGTGCTTTTCCCTCTGATTAGATAAGATTTAACATCGTTTTAAATTATTGCATTGTATTATTTCTTTGTGTATATTACGATCACTGAAAACATGGTTGTTACAAATGCAGAATTTCAGATTATATATAATACATATTTAAATGTGCATGTGACATAAAATCTACATATATGCCACTAAACAGATTTTGTTTACCATGATCTTGTGAAGTATTTGTTTATCTATGACTTTCTGAACATGTAGAGCAACGTTTAGGACAAAATTCTAAATATTAAAAATTGGAAAACAATTGGGCTGGGAGTTTGGCCTAGTGGTAGAATGCTTGCCTAGCATGCATGAAGACCTGGTTTCCATTCCTCAGTACCACATACATAGGAAAAAAAAGCCAGGAGTGGTGCTGAGGCTCAAGTGGGTAGAGCTTTAGCCTTGAGAAAGTCCAAGGACAGTGCTCATGCCCTGAGCTCAAGCCCACGACTGGCAAAAAAAAAAAGGAATACAAATGTTTTTGGAAATCCTACAAAGTTGATTTCAGAAAGACTGAAATATTTAATGCAATTTATAATCTGTGGTGAGAGCTTTCAATATTTTATTATGTGTATTAATTTATTCAATAATCATTTGAAGATTGTTTATTAAACATAGGATTTTTGTTCAATACTAGATATGAATTTATAGCAAGTAGATAAAAACTACACTTTCAAGGAAATCAATTACCTTCATATCATTAATAATGAAAAAAATGTTACCATTAAAATTAATCAGAGCTCTGAAACAAAGAATTTGACCTGGTTCTGATAGAATTTTATGTATATAATTAATTGTAAATATGTACTAGTCTTCTTTTCTTTTTCTTTTTTTTTCCTTCTATTTTGTTTGTGGTTTGTGGGACTTGCACTAGGTCTGGTCACTGTCTCTGAACTCTTCAGCACAAGGCTACCACCTTACTCTTGAGCCAAGCCCCATTTCCCATTTTCTAGAGGTTAACTGGAGATAAGAGTCTCAGGTCCTTTTGTGCTAGGCCTGGCTTTGAACTTTGATCCTGATATCTGTAGCTAGGATTATAGGTGTGAGCCACCAAGTCCGGCTTAGTCTTTTTACATCTATGACATGGAGTTCCAGGAGTCTTGTTTAATACCCTATGGCACTATTCGGAAAATGTAGTAGAATGATAAAATTTCTTTTATTATGTAGTTCAAAGCCCTCAAACTAAAAGACTAACAAGTATAGCAGCTCAGGAAAGACAAAGGTTAAGTTTAACAATCTGTGTTTATGCCACACTGCAATGTGTAAAACTCTAATATTACTTTGGTTACGTCACCACTCACATTGCAACATAAATTATTTTTTTTTCTGCTCATAGTCATGAGGTATTCATCTCATGGTAAATAAACTAATACCCTCAGGCAAAAAAGGGAAATATAAACCTCACCTGATTGATCAACAAAATTATTACTTTAAAATTAAACAGTGGACAGAGAATGAACAATGGCTGAATGAAAAGACATACACACTCACCTGTTTGTCAAAATTGGAATGCACATGGAGTCTGAAGTGGTATTTATAATCAATCTTTTGCTATTTTGATCCTTCTTTCAGAGAATAAAATATCCATTATATATTAAAGGTTTATAGAACTTAAAATACCCATGTTTGGAGGGAAAGAAATGATCACTGCTTCATCTCCAAAGTATCAGTGACTTAACGGTCTATATAATACTTGACATTGCTTTTAAAGGATAATGAAGTTTTCAAAATCTGCTAATAGAGCCACTGGTCAAAATTCCAGCAAAGCTTCCAAGAATTCATTATCAATAAATATTTTAGGTATATTGAGAATGTGGATTATCCTGACAATTGTAATACAAAAAAATAAATTACATTATAAAATAGCATGATTTGTTTTCAATAGTGATGATAATATTGGAACATATGATGACTATTTATAACAACTGGTAATAAATTGTTATTGTTAATACTCCACAGTTCATGTGAAAAACCTGATTTAAAAAGTTTTATGTCCCATTAGGGCAACATGCATACATGGGGACACATGAACACACAAAAATACATTAGTAATATCTTGCTTACACCAATACTTCCATAGGATAGTGGGTGTACAAGTAGATAACTTTTTTAGAGCTGTTCATTCACATGAACTGCCAAAATTGCACAGTGCTGATATGTCCACATGTGGTACAGAGCAGTGAATACTGAAGGTCATTCTCCTCTACTTTAATCTGGGGAAGATACACAGCTCTTTTTAGTTCTATTTTCGACATTGCTCTACCCTTTCTGTATGAGACAGGAAAGAAAGCAAGAAGTAACTGGAAAGCAGGATTTTTCTAGCCACAAGGACATCATGTAACTTATCACATTTAAAATCTACTTAATGAACAGCAAATTCCATATTCCTGTATCAGAAACGAAAGCTACTTATATTGGCTAGAGAGTTCTTTTGAGAGTGCTGGATTTCATTTTTTACCCTGCATGAAAATATTTAAACTGAAAGTGTGGCCATCTGCTGGTATATGTGGCTAAAAGAAATAATGCAAGATAAAATCATTCTTTTAAACTATTTGTATATTTAGAACATAATTATCTGTGTTACTCTAGCCTTATTTCAATAGTTATAATTGTGCTTGACATATATAGTAAATTCCAGCTTAGATGAATGGTATTCAGTGCATATACATATGAATATACAAACAATAATAAACATTTATGAAACTTCTGGTTAAACAGTAGTTTAAAGGTCACTTCAAACTATGCTTTCATTTGACGAGAAGCATCAGAATACAGTAGATGACAGCAGAGACCGGAGTCTGTTTGCCAGAGAGTGTAACTGTTAAATATTTATCTGAGATGTATGTGGTTATTTTGTCTGAAAAACCTCAGGGATCAAATTACTTAGTTCTCAAGGCCATTAAATCAATACATTTATATAATACTCTTAGACTCATGATTGGAGCACAGAAAATATTTAATAAACTATGCTTTATTTCTGCTATTATAACTCTCCTAATTTTTGTCTGTTCATATTATGAGACTGTCCCATATTAATGAAGGTGAATTCAGAAAGACAAAGTGACAATTTATGCAACTATTAGACAACTAGAAGAAAGAGAAATAGTAACTAAAACTTAAACATCATTTGATCTTTCAATAGCAACTCACAGATAGTTTCTCTATTTACGTTCTAAAAATCATAAATATATCTATGTATTCTTTTTATATTTTAAGGCTATAGTTTCCTATAAAAGGTTTGTTCTAATTAATAGATATTAATTGTTCACTGCTTATTTGCTTAATACTTTATCAGAGTGTTTTGCACAATTAAAATAAACGACCAATGCATTGAAAATTTTATAACAAAGAAATGCAGAGATTGTCATTTTTTTTTAGGTCTGTTGTGGGGCTTGAACTCAGTTCCTAGGCCCTGTCTCTAAGCTTTTTTCTCTCTTGCTTTTTTTTTAATTAAACTTACATGTTATTGTAAAAGTGTAGCACAAAGTAGTTACAGTTACATAAATTAGTGACTATGTTTAATTTAACAACGTTACCCTTCTCCTCATTTTCTACCACTTTTTCTCCTCCTTCTCCCATTCACTCCAAGTTGTTAAATTCATCCCCAATAGAGTGCCTAGTAAGTATCAAAAGTAGGGAAATGAGTACAATTCTTTGAAACGTTGTTACTCCCTCCCTCCTTTTTTTCTTCCTTGTTTCCTTTCCCTTGGCTCTACTGCCCCCACAGTGGTAAAGTTCATTTCTAACATAGTGTCTTGGGAATGTAAATTTTTATTGGTTCACCCTTTGTTCTATGTCGCATCATTTCTTTGATTTCCCCTTCCTAAATCAGTTAAGCTGATATATAAGACAAAGGGAACTAAAATAAAATGTAAATAAATAACAGTGGCTACAGGGGTAAATCAAAAGGGAGGGTGACAGAAGGAAAAAAAGAACTGCGTACAGTATACTAAAAACTCAACAACAAACCAAAACCAAGTTTTGTAGTTCATTTTAACATCATTTTATAAGATCATATTTACATAGCTACTGAGCTATTGTGATCCTCTGCTAGAGATAGAACTACCCTAGACATATACTAGTTATTACACATGAGAGAAACCATGGAATCTATATTTCTTTGTGTCTGGCTTATTTCACTTAATATGACCCTTATGCATCACCTTGCATTAAAATCAACTTAAAGGGGATCAATGACTTAGAAGTAAGAACAGACACGCTGAAAACACTATAGGAAGGATTAGGGAAAACACTAGAGCTTCTCAGCACAGATTGAAACTTTCTTAATAAAGACACCAAAACAAAGGTTGGGAAAACAGGACTACATTAAACTGTAGAGCGTCTGCATGGCAAAGGACATAGCTAGCAAAATAAATAGAAAGCCCACAGATTGGAAGATCTTCACTAACCATACAACAGACAAGGGTCTCATATCTAAATATACTTAGCTCTCAAAATATTAAAACAAATCCTCAAAGAAACAGCCATACTACTAATGTGTGGGCTAGAGACTTAAAGAGACACTTCTCTGAAGAGCAAATAAGAATGGCCAATAAAACATGAAAAAATGTTCAATATCTGTAGGCATAAAGAAATAAAATCAAGGGGGCCGGGAGTTTGGCCTAGTGGTTAAAGTGCTTGCCTAGCACGCATGAAGACCCGGGTTCGATTCCTTGGTACCCCACATACATAGCAAAAAGCCAGAAGTGGTGCTGAGGCTCAAGTGGTAGAGCTCTAGCCTTGAGAAAGTTCAAGGACAGTGCTCAAGCCCTGAGCTCAAGCCCAGGACTGGCAAAAAAAAAAAAAAAAAAGAAATAAAATCAAAATCACTTTGAGATTCTACCTCACCTTAGTAAGAATGGCCATTATCAAGAAATATAATACCATCAGATGCTGGCAGGGATGTGGCCAAAAGAGAATACCGTGTTGACGGGGTGTAGAAGCTTGTTCAGTCACTCTAGAAAACAGTATGGAGACTTCCCAAAAGGATACATAGAGCTCATCAAAGTCTCAACAATCCAACTCCTGGGCTTATACCCAAATAATCACAAGCAAGGCCACATTAAAGCAAAATTGTGCTCACTGCAGTATTATTTCCCATAGCCAAGATATGGAATCAATCCAGATGCCCATCAGTGGATCAAGAAGATGTGTTATATATACACAATGCAAATCTTGGAAAAATCACACTAAGTGAAGTAAAGTAGGCTGCCTTCTGTGATTTTTAGATTTCAACCTCCTGAGTAGCTAGGATTATAGTCATGTGTCACCGGTGCTTGGCTACTTAGTTTCTTTTTTTCATATATTTTTATTGTAATTAATAGAATGGTAACATGATATTTGCCAGATAGAAGGTGCATTAATTCATATACATTGATACCCTTTCACATGTTACTTTGATTTCCTTTTTTTCACTTTGAGTTTCAATTCAGGGAAGAGACAGTTGTAAAATAGCATATTTGTAAAAATAGAATGTTTACATTATCCCTCAGGTCTGAAATATGCTCTTGGAATCCATAGGCCAAACAATAACAATGTCCTTGTAATTTTCAAGGAAGAATTAAAATAGCTCTATCATATATTTTGTGTAAATTGTAGTTTAGATTTCCCTTGGTAGATTTAAAAAGATTCCAACTTTCTGCTGGAATGCAGATTTTAAAATGGACAAGTAAAAGTTAATCTGTAGTTATCCATTTGAGGAAATAATCCACTCTTATTTTTAAAATAATTATATCTTAGAAGTGTTTCAGGGCTTTGGCATCACTTTCCCTTCGAATGAACTAAATTCAGGTCAGATAAAAAAAAGATAAGAGTAGCTTCCTTTATTTTTTTTTTTTGTTTGTTCAATGAACACGGACCTTCTTAAAACAGAGTAAGATTTAGCCAGAAGAGAAACTGGCTATTAGCTGATGCAATCCATCTCAGTTACAAATGAGAACGAGATATCATGAAAATGAAAGATGAGAGTTAGAGAATAAAAACAAAAGGACATACTATTTCATTTTAGGCTTTGCTCTATTTAATTTACTTCATTGTTTTTATGAAGGTGATGTGCAGAGGGATTCCAACTATATCAGCCCAGCAAGGAGTTCCCTGGAGAATGGGGTGAGGCTAGGGGAAGGGACTGCTTGTACTCTTCCCATTCTAAACTGAGTGAATGCCATTCATAATGGAGTTGTCATCCCTTTCTCTGATTGAGGAGACCAATTTCTGTGTAACATGCCAGCAACAGCATAATAGTTGACAGAACGAAGAACATAGTAGTTGATAGGGAACTTCAAGCAAAAAGTTAATGATGTATTAATTAACATAATTGTCCCTGAAATGAGATCTTGGGTCAGGTGCTCCTTTTAAGCTGTGAAGTATCAGACTGTATTTACTTGGCAGAACCAACATAAGCATTAAACAAGAGAAATAAAACAAATGAGATAACATGTTTTAATTTACCAAGTACACAGTAATCAATTTTGTTAAATTGAGGACATCTACATCCAAATTGTATACAGAACTGGAGATAAAAACGAGGCAACAGCAAAAAAATGTTTATAACCTGATAGGTCAAGGCTTGTCTTATACTCTAATGAAGACTGAAAGACAACTAGCCTCTTCAACAGACTAAGGCAGAGATCCTGAAAGTTTGATAAACATGGCAGTCAGAGGCTCATCTTTTGAATCCTTAGCAACTGTTTTAGCAAATCAGTTAGCATATGTCACACATGTGCTTCATCTTCCTCTGGGTCTTCGTACACCAGGTTTATTCCACTTTCCTATTTCAATGAAACCATTTCAAGTAGTTTCTGCAGCCTATGTATGCTTCCTTTCCATCTTTTCCTTGTACATGAGATCATGAAGTCATTTTTTACCTATTTTACTAACTTCTTGATCAATTTTCATGCTCATGCTTCTTGTTGCTTTTCAAATTTACAATAAATATGTAGTACTATAAGCATCAATATAACATAGATTTTAGATTATAAATACATTATTTTGTTATTGAAGCAATTTCTTATCTTTTCTTAACAGTCTTCAATATCCCAGATAATTCATCTTTCTGCAATATAACCTAAGACTATAAAAATGCTTTGTTACTTTTGCAGTACTCAATGAGGAAAATATTGTTATCATTTTCAAGTGGATATAAGAGGCATACTTTTCAGGAAGCTTAATCACCTTTTTAAGTTAAAATGATGTCTTTTTTTATTTTACAACTTCTGACCTTTCTAATAGCCAAGGCAAGATAGGTAATTGATGCTTATTGTTTAATGGTGCTAAAGAAATGAGTCAAAGTGACCTTTTGATCATGATTCTACTCAGAGATTGTGCCAAGGCAGCAATTGGCATAATAGAATTTATTAAGTGGGTCTCAGGTGCGTGAGTGTGTATGAACATCTATGTGCTTTAAATCCCCTAATGAAATTGAAACACTAACTCAACACAGAATCTTTGCCAGCTGGACACATTTAGCTCTTCCCTAATTCACCTTCAGGTGATAGTGAATTTTATTTTTTTTTTAATTTTCTATCATTCAACCACATAGTATTCAGTCTGACAATACAAATGGATAGTATCTAGAAGATGTTATCAGGTTATAAAAATATGTTTCATTCCTTGCCCCATTTTCTTCTCAATATAGAAGACATACATTGAAATAAAAATTATTTTTTCATATGGACTAAAACTACAGTCAAAAATGTGAGATGAATATCAAGCATGATTTTCATATTTAAACATATTTTGGGAATTTAGATAAAAATTTATGTAAGAATGCTACAGAATATTTGATACAGTAACAATTATCCATGGAAATGAATAAAATAAAGCTTTCAGAGACTCTGATACATTTCTGACTGGATAAAAAGTGGCTTTTGTCCATTAGATTTACATACACAGTTGAAAATCCATCACGCACATAATGAATGCACAATAAAGCCCATAAGTACAGCAAACGTGATCACTCAGTTTAACATTACAACTATTCTACAATAAAGGAGTATTTAAAAGAAGAAATGAAGAAAGATCAAAGACAAGCTTGCAATTTTCTTATTTCTCAGTGCCACATAATGAAAGGAAAAATAAGAAAAAAAATCATCAAAGTTAAGCTCACAGCTACGATTCCACTTTTGAGGAAAGCAAATAAAATTGATAACCATTATGATAAAGTATAGAGACAAATATATTACAAGATTTTCTCAGTAGTCACTGATGTTTCTGTTTCTTAAAAATGATGAAATATAATATGGAGCATATTTAATATTTTGAATCTGAAGAAGCGTCAATTTACAAAATAGCTATAAACTGATATCTAAAGACATAATCCTAGTGAATTGCTTGGATATCATGGATCAATATTTGATTTTGTGAATTATGCACATGCATATCATATATAAATATATGTGTATAAATTATTAAATAAAGTGATTATTTGTTTATATATTTGTGTATCATCTACCTATGTGGCTCTCCATCTAGTGATTATTTTCTGTGGCTATTTGTCAAATCTATGTAGATCATTAATAAAAATTAGAAATAAAGTTACTTGTACTATTATTGAATTTTCAGTTAAATTTCTAAATGAAGGAATTTTGAAAGTATGTATTTAGTTATTGGTTTCTATAATTCAATTTTAGTTTATAGTTTTTCAAATAAACATGTAGTGCTAAGTTAAAGGCCTTATCATTTATGTGATTAGAAATCATGAATTTCTACTAAAACCCTTGACATGACATACTTTGTTTCAGAAATTTTTTCCATGAAATGTCATTTTTTAATCTTTTAACTTCATACACATACAGATATTATATGATAATATAGTTTACTCTTACAGTACATATTTTTTCTATTTGTTTGGACATTTTATTGCTTTTGAATATGTTATATTGCATAGGTTTGTGTTTAGTAATTATGTGACTCAGATCAAATTCACAAGTTTCAAAATCATTCAATTTCATATACTCTGTATTTTAGTTTGTTTTATATTTAAATGGTTTGGGAAACTTAACACTTGGTTAGTCCTTAATTTAGGTTTTAGCTACTACATATATAATGATGAAACTTTATGCCTGAAAATATTATGGAATGGTTTCTCTCATGTTTTCTATCATTGTTATAAATATGTCTACATTAAGGCTGTATTTTTAATATTTCATACTTTATATGCTGGGCATCTTCATTGTTATATTTTTCTAAAATTATTGTTTATAGACAGTTTCACTAAGACATTGCTTTCCCTACATGCTTTGTAACTATGTTCTTGTATAGATAAAAGTTTATTGTTAGTGATTTCTTTTTCACAGCAAATATTTATCAGTATATTAGATTTTAATACCCTACTTAAGAGACTGTTTTCTGTCTCATTCCATGACTCTTCTACATGATTTTGTATTCTGTTTCCATTTTCCTCATTGCCCTGTCTTGAAATCAATTTTAAAATCAATGTTATAGAAAGAATATTGATAGCATATAGTTTCTAGGCCCTATTTGTTACATATAGATTTCATTCACTGCAGCTTACTAGTATACATTAAATCTTACAAGTCACTTACTGTCTTCTTAGTACAAGTAGTTTTATTTGAGTTCCATTGTACATCTCATCATAACAGAAATATATTTTTTAAATAAGATGCACAATTTTGTTAGTTTTTATTTTACAAAAGGATAACATACATATAAACACAATTCCATATTCTATTTTCATTTAAAATCAATCTGTTACAATCAATTTGAAAATCAATTGTTGAGTGAAGCTTCTTTTGACACAATAAATTGCTCTTACCTCTGATACTGGAGGCTTTGTAGAACATTGTAGTCAATTACAGCATGTATTTTCTTTGCAGTAAATAGATCTTATTAGCCACATGCACTCTGATGCAATTGCTCCTCTATGATGTAAAAGCAAAGACAAGGCATAGACAAGTTATAAATAAATAAATATAATAATGGTCCCATATAAGTCTACCTAAACCCTAAATTAAAAAAAAAAAAGATGTCACATTTTCTAACCAGCTATGTTTTACTTCCATGTTTGGGGATGGGAAAGATATCTACAGTGAACTTTTCACTGTTGTATGTATCGCATATTTTTTCTTTTTGTCAGTCGTGGGGCTTGAAATCTTGGGCCTGTGCGCTGTCCCTGAGCAGGCTCTTCAGCTCAAGGCTCCCCCCTACCCCTTGAGCCACAGCCCCACTTCCGGTTTTCTAGTGGTTAATTGCAGATAAAAGTTTCACAGAGTTTAGTGCCCATATAATAGGTATATATTGATGAGTATGTTAATGAAACATGACCCAAGAGTTTATTGCCTTTTAGGACATGTTGCTTTATGGCATATGATATTTTCCTACCTTTAGATGAAAATTTAAATAAGCTTCTTCATTTTTGTAACCTTGTCAAGATAAATCCTTCAGTGAATAAATAACACATATATTCTGGCATAATCAGGAAATATTCAGACAGTATTTGAAGCTTTAGATACCACAGTTGCTCAGGTTGAATTGTAAACAATTCTGGGTTCACTGGAAACAGGGAGATATGATTCTGTGTATGTGCTACCAAGAAATCAAACCCAGCATTTATACCTACTAGGCTAGCACTCTACCACCAGGCAAAACTCTGGGCCCTGTACTTTTTTCTATGATACGTTATATTTTTAATATCATATCATTTTTCTCTTCGAATAGTCTTTGCTCTGTGATTCTTCATTTTACAAAAGTTTTTGTTTTGTTTTGTTTTTTTTAATAAATAAGGGGATCCAATCCTGGTGACTCGTGTTTTCATACCAATTCAGGAGGCTGAGACTTGAGGATCACTGTTTGAAATCAACCCAGGTAGGAAAATTTATGAGAGTTTCATACAGAGAATATGATCAATATTGTAGCATCATGTGCAAGTTTGTGCATATGAATTGACAACATATAATTATTTGTTTTCATATCTAAATGTATATGCATAGTGTCTATTAAGAGTCGTTTTGTTTTAAGTACAAACAAAACTATGCTGTAATTACAATAAAATGTGTATTCATATAGGTTCATGTGTTTATGTGTGTGCATAGTGTTTATCTGCTTAGTCTGCTTAGTTTGTGCTAAGCATAAATAAATGTGTCAAATATTTTTTAACTTTTCTTTTTTTCATATATTTTTATTGTAATTAATAGAAGGGTTACATGATATTTGCCAGATAGATGGTGCATTAATTCCCATACATTGATACCCTTTCACATGTCTTGGTCCCCATTTCCCTCCCCTCCACCCCCACTCCTCATCTTGTTTTTCCCCATTCCCTATCCAATTTCAAATAACCAAATACAAATATATCCGATATATCAGGTAACAAAGTGAGATACTGTAACAATATGAGAAATTAACCAAGGGACATCAAAAGAGATGAGAGATAACATAGTACCTTAAGAACAACAATCATTCATTATATGGCTTATGTTTCTATATCCTAGAGATCCTTTCATTTAGCGTCCTACTATATGGCTTTTTGTATCAAGGTTTTCTGTATCGCAAATCTCTGCTAGGAGAGCCCAACGTTTCTACTGATTATGAAAAATGAGGGAAACCATTGAGCCTAAGTTCCTTTGAGTCTGGCTTACTTCACTTAATATGATTTTTTCTAAGTCTTTCCATTTCTTAACAAATGGGGCAATGTCATTCTGACAGCAGCATAGAATTCCATTGTGTACAAATACCACATCTCGTTGATCCACTCATCAACTGAGGGACATCTAGGTTGGTTCCATATCTTTGCTATGGTAAATAGTGCTGCAATGAACATTTTTGTGCTGGTGGATTTAGTATGTCCTTGTTTCTGGATGATTGGTTAAATGCCAAGTAGTGGAATTGCTGGGTCATAGGGGAGCTCTATGTTTAGTCTTTTGAGAAACTGCCCATACTGCTTTTCATAGTGGTTGAACGAGTTTGCACTCCCACCAACAGTGTAGTAGTGATCCCTCCTGGCCACATCCCCTCCAGCATCTGTTGTTATTAGTTTTCTTGATCCTGGCCATTCTAACTGGAGTGAGGTGGAATCTTAGAGTTGTTTTGATTTGCACTTCTTTTATGACCAGAGATGTTGAGCATTTCTTCATGTGTCTATAGGCCATTCTTAATTCTTCTTCAGAGAAGACTCTCTTTAAGTCTTTGGCCCATCTCTTAATGGGATGGTTGTTACTTTGGAGATTAGTTTTGGATTGATTCAATTTTTTGAGCTGTTGATATATTTTAGATATGAGGCCCTTGTCTGTTGTAAGGTTGGTGAAGATCTTCTCCCACTCTGTAGGCTTCCTAATAAGTGTTATTATATTTGTGAGTAATTCTGAATGGTTTCCTTTAAAAATTGCTATTGTACATTCAAGCATTTAGTTTAGGGTTCATCCGAATGAGCCAGATTGACATTTCCTCCATAAATTTTCTTATTATATATTTAATTTCTTTTCTAATACAGAAGTTAAATTTATTTTATTGTGTTGTTATTCAAATTTTTAATATGTTAAAACATACTACCCTATTGGAATTACATGGGAAAATTAATTCTAATGAAACTGACAATAGGAATCTAGCTAAAATATAGCTAGTATTATACTAAATGGAGAAAAACTGGAACCATTTACCTTGAAATCAGGATCTAGACAGGAATGTCCACTCTCTCCACTTCTCTTCAATATAATGCTGGAACCCTTACCAGAACAATAAGGCAAGAGAAGGACATCAAAGGGATCCACATAGGGAAAGAAGAAATTAAACTATCCCTATTCGCAGATGACATGATCCCAGGGTCACACAGATTGGAGAGAGACTCTACAAATGGGACTACCTAAAAATAAAAGTTTTTGCACAGATGAAAGCATAGATACTAAAGTAGAAAGACAGCCAACCAACTGGGAAAAGATATTTACCAATAATACATCAGACAAATGCTTAATATCCATTACCTACATGGAATTCAAGAAAGTAATCCCTCCCCCCAAACCCAACAAACCAATCACTAAATGGGCAAGGGAACTAAAGAGAAACTTATGAAAAGAAGAGGTTAAAATGGCAGAAAAGCATATGAGAAAACGCTCATCATCCATGGTCATAAAAGAAATGCAAATAAAAACAACCCTAAGATACCACCTTACCCCAATTAGAATGGCCAAGATTTTGAACTCAGACAATGACAGATGCTGGCCAGGTTGTGGAGAAAAAGGAAGCCTATTGTACTGCTAGTAGGATTGTAACAAGTTCAGCCAATCTGGAAAGCAGTGTGGAGGTTTCTTAAGGAACTGAAAATAGACCTTCCCTATGATCCTGCCATACCATTCCTGGGCATTTATCCTGAACATCATAACCCAAGATATGATAAGGACACCTGCTCAGCTATGATCACATATGCACTATTCACAATAGCCAAGGGATGGAAACAATCCAGATGTCCTATTGCAGATGAATGGATACAACATTTGTGATAGATAGATATATATATATACACATATGTACAATGGAATTTTATATAACACACAGACAAGATAAAATAGTGGCATTCACAGGGAAGTGGATGAATCTAAAGCGAATCATGTTGAGTGACATAAGTCAAGACAAAAGGAACAAAAGGCACATAATATTCTTAATATGTGGCTATTAGATCCAAACAGTACAAGAGTGAGGACTAAATATTTGCATATCCAATGCTATGGACATGGTATTGGAAGTAAACACAACTACATAGGCAAAATAATGTATGACTCTATAGACATAATGTTTTATTACATAGATTAATATGTATCTATGACATACAAACCCTCAGCCTAATTTTAATTATATTATAAAACTTAAGTGCCAGTGATTGTATATAGAGATTCTTTCCTTGAATATTTGTATGTAAAACACATCATTTGAAATATGATGTAAAAATCATTGTTAATGAATTTTTAATAAAAAAAGAAAAAATTAAAAGCATCTAAGGAAGATAATATGTTTTATTTGTAGTAACTTCTTTGAACAATTTTATCATGTGCATGTGATATTTTGGTTAGCTAAAAAGTATTGTCTGCAACTATGTTAAAATAAAACCAAAGAAAACTAAATTAAGCAAAACTGAAGCATTACCTACCAAACATTTATGTTTCATTAGTAACTTGGTTCTTGACTATAAGCATATTTAAATATATTTAGATGGTTTTACAGTGTCTAGGCCAGCTGTTTTCAAAAGATAAAAAGCATATGCAGGAACAATGTGCTAACTAATTCACTTGCAGTGCCTAATGAAAAACACAGTTTTATTTCATATTTCTGGTCACACAAGCATTTCAAATATATTATTGATCTTATTTTATATTCATTTTTGCAACTTTTAACATCAAATACTCAAAACACAAAACTAACCAATTCAATTTAATAATTTATTCAGTTACCTTATCTGTAGTCAGTATTATATAGTAAAAAAGAATACCACAAAACAATCATTTGTCTTCATGTGTTACATAACCAGTCATAATTGTTGCACTCTATTTTATTTTTTGCCATACAGGCTAGATAAAAATGTCACTGTTTTATAAAATTTATTTTTGAAGACCTTTTTAGGATTTATTTTAGTACAATAGTATAAGAGAGACTTAAAAAAAGAAATACCTTCCTCATGGAGGAAATGTGAGAAAATATTCAAGTCTATTCTCATTTAGAGTTACCAACACATTTTTCTATTTTTTCACTCACTATTCCTTTGTTCAATTTGAGTTTTCCTTCTGAGGTAGTTTTTCTCCTCTTAAATCTGTCCTTTAGAAAGTGTTTCAATTAGAATTCTTCCTGAGATAGTCTGTCTTTGTCTAAAAATGGTATTGTTCACATGACTTGATTTTTTTTCAAAGTATAGATTCTGAAACTGAGCATAATTTACTCCCTCAAATTTAATATAATTTGTTATCATCTTCTTTTTCTATACCAACTGGGAATTTTCTCTAAATTGTTTTGTATCTATTTTGTATTCTTTTTTGTTCATTTCTCTAGGTACTTCTAAGATTGTCTGGTGTTTGTGTTTGTGCATATGCATTTTTGTGTGCAATGTGTTATATTTAATTATAGATAGAATTATGCTATCAATGATAAATCCCAGATTTTATTATTTTTAGGAATTTACAAGCATCATCATATTGAATTTAATGCTTCTTTCATATGAAATTCTTATAAAACAATGAACATTTTTCATTTTCTGTCATAGAGCTCAGAATTTCTCAGAGAAAATGAACAAACAATGAATTTATCCCATATCTGGAAAAAGTAATGTTACCTAAAAAAAGTAATGAAAATGTTGAATTTTATCAATAGCAATAAAGAAGGAAGGACATTTATATGCTCACCAGTGCTCACAGTAATTAATTAATAGGACTGAACATAGACACAAGTACTGGCACATATATACTTTCCCACATATAGTTCAGTACAAGAAATAGCAAAAAGTATACTCATAAAATTTAGTTACAAAATGAAAAGTGGGGCAGACCTGGGTGGCTCATTTCTCCAACAAGAAGAAGGCCCAGTTCTGAATAGCTCTAAAGCTCTTCTCTCCAGTTACCTAGCAAGAGACCAGTAATAAATCTATTGTTAAATTAAAGCTAAGGTGTGAAGTTCTGAGATGAAGAACTAGTAGTGAAGCCCAGGGATGGTGACCCAGTCCTGTAATCCTACCTATTTAGCTAGGAGGCTAAGATATGAGGAGTTCAGTCAACCCCAACTGTTCCAAGTAAGCCCCATGTATTTCCAAGTAAGCAACAAAGAACCAGAAACAGAGCTGTAGCTGTAAATTTAGAGTACCCGCTTTGAGCCTGAAAACTCAAGGGCAGCAGACAAAAGACAGTGCCAGGCCTTGAGTTCAGGCATATAACTATCAAATAAAAAGTCGTAATAGCAACTCTCACAAAAGCAAATACACACACACACACACACACACACACACACACTAATGCTTACACTAATTAATAACATCAACAAAAACAATAATAATAATGAAGTAGAAATGATAAATAATAAAAGCTATGGATCTGTATTTTAAAATGTTTTTGTTAAGGCCTAGAAAAAAAGGTATTACTTCAGTTTAATTCGCAATGTCTTTTAAATATAGTAATTTTAAGTTATACAGGCCTCTTGAGAAAAGAATCTCAAAGGTAGGAATTACCTGGTTTTCTTAATTTCTCATCAGCAGAATAAAATGTTAGGAAATAGTGAACAGCAACTACAGAAACTTGAAGAGGTAAGAAAATTCTAGTAACTGCAAGCCCAAAAATGAGGAAGAAAATATCAGTAAAAGTGTACATTCATTGCAGAAAGTTAAGGCAGCGAAAGTGGAGGCATTTTAAAGGTGTCAGAGAAGATCACATAGAGAAAACATTTAAAAGGTCATTTTATTTGAATTTACTAACTAGAGGACAGTTTGTCATCATAAATATATTTGGGCTTATTTCTAAACTAGACTGGAAATTTTTTCTATGTCTAAATTTTGAGTGTGGGAATAATATAATATTATTTTTCAGAAGATATTTTCTTAGTGCTTATTAAGCCAAAATAAAAAGGATAATTTCATTTCCAAAGCTTTATTTTCATAAGGAAATTTAATAAATCTCTAGAAAAGAACTCAAAAACAATTTAAGCTATGGTGAATGTTATAAACCATTCAAATGTAGTTTTAATAGAGTATGATTCAAAATATATTTAATGGACTTAAAGTCTTCTTTAATTGTATGGCTTCTGATTCTTAAAATGTCTTTTTCTTTTGAAGGAAGAACAGGAAAACAAATGAATGACTACTACCCACATCTGTTTTCATCTGTTCTGCCTTTATGGGCCAATATCATATGAATGAAGCATAATTTGAACCCATGATTTAAACATTGCAACAATTGTTAGAAGTATAAATTTGAATATTAAAAAATACTAACATAAAGTATTTCCCAAATCATTGCCATCATCTTGGTCAATAGTTTTCTGGGGACTGTATTGCAACACTGTCAATTAAAGATGTGTTATTCCAGAATGAAGCTGAATGTGCTCTTACCTTCCTAGCATTATGATATATGAAAAAACATTAAATCAGAAAAAATGAAGAATTATTACTAATGCAATGAATATTTTGTAAATAAATAAAACTTTAATTCCACTAAATAATTGATAATATACACACATATTACATGATAGAATGCTGTGATATGACATAAGAAGTAAGATGAAATATTTTTAAGTTCTCGAAGAGGCACATATGGAAAGATGAGAGGAATACAGAAATTATTTCAAGTAAATTCCTCGAAACACTGCACACTGACTCATGAATGGTTGGAACATATGAACGGATACATAAAATATTGAAATATCAATTTACTAATAAATTAATATTTTGAGTATTTGATAAAAGCTAAACACCTGAAAAGAATGGAGAAAGAACTGAAACAGACATCATTAGAGTCATAAGAGATTATAATTCCAGGGAGGAGTGTTTTTTTACTTTAATTCTTCAGGACTATTTTCTACTGTATATTGAAAATAAAGCATATTTAGTCCAGGAAGCTCCTCATAACATTTTGCTTGTATATTTTGTCAAGAGTAGAGAAAGCACTCAGTCTGTGAGTTCAATGTCCCTATTCTCACTTTGAAGTGATTGAACTTAGACAATGTCTAAGGGTTATAAATTTTCAGTGTCCAGGGAAGTCCCTCATCTTGAACTTGAGTAGCTACCTGACGGTTTGCTTGTCACATTATATGACAGTCTTTCCCTATTGATTAGAGACAAGCTAAATAAAAAAAATCATTTCTGGATTTCTCTTTTTTACCTAGTTATCTGATTTGTATATTCTAGCAACCCAACTCTACTAGACACTTGAGTTTATGTCTTCCAAATCAGATCATTCACTAGTCATCACTCAGGCACTTCACTTCCATTTAAAGACCTGAACAAATGTTCCTCTTTCTTCAAATGGCTTAATGGAAACCAGTTTCAATAGAAAATAAATTTATAGTGCTGCAATGAACATCGTTGTGCTAGTAGATTTAGTATGCCCTTGTTTCTGGACGGTTGGGTAAATACCAAGTAGTGGAATTGCTGGGTCATAGGGGAGCTCTATGTTTAGTCTTTTGAGGAACTGCCATACTGCTTTCCATAGTGGTTGAACGAGTTTGCACTCCCACTAGCACTGTAGTAGTGATCCCTCCTGGCCACATCCCTTCCAGCATCTGTTGTTATTAGTTTTCTTGATCCTGGCCATTCTAACTGGAGTGAGGTGGAATCTTAGAGTTGTTTTGATTTGCATTTCTTTTATGACCAGAGATGTCGAGCATATGGAACCAACCCAGATGACCCTCAGTTGATGAGTGGATCAACAAGATGTGGTATTTATATACAATGGAATTCTATGCTGCTGTCAGAAAGAACGACATCTCCCCATTTGTAAGGAAATGGAAAGTCTTAGAAAAAATCATATTAAGTGAAGTAAGCCAGACTCAAAGGAACATAGGCTCAATGGTTTCCCTCATTTGCCATAATCAGTAGAAACCTTGGACTCTTTCTAGCAGAGATTTGCAATAGAGCAAAACCTAGATACATAAGGCCATAATACAGTATGACGCTAAATGAAAGGACCTCTAGAATACTGAAACAAAAGCCATATAATGAGTGATTGTTGTCCTTAATGTACTATGTTATCTCTCATCTCTTTTGCTGTCCCTTGGTTATCTCATATTGCTACAGTATCTCACTTTGTTATCTGATATATTGGATATATTTGTATTTGGTTATTTGAAATTGGATAGGAAAGGGGGGAAAACAAGATGAGGGTGGGGGTGGGGAGGAGGGAAATGGGGACCAAGACATGAGAAAGGGTATCAATGTATGTGAAGTAATGCACCTTCCATCTGGCAAATGTAATGTAATCCTTCTATTAATTATAACAAAAATATATGAAAAAAAAGAAAATACATTTATAACATATAAATCTGTTAAGTCGCAGAGGACAAAGTTTAGCGATCTTCCAATGGATGTTCTAATCATGGAGTGATCTTGAAATGGGTTTTGAAGATTAAAAATAAATACATAAGGCCTTATAGGGTGAAACCAAATTAATAAACCTTCAGGACATGGAAACAAGAGCTTAATTATAAGTAACTGTTATTCTTTATGTATTATGTTTTTCTCTCTTCTCTTATGTTGCCCTTTGTTTAATCTCATATTGTTATACTATCCCACTTTGTTACCTGGCATATTGTATAGATGTTTACTTGTTTATTTGAAATAGGAGGGGAAAAATGAGGGGAGAGAGTAGGGAAGGAAATGGGGACAAAAAGATAAGAAGGGATGGATATCAATGTGTGAGAAGTAATGCACCCTCTATCTGGTGAATATAACTGTAACCCCTCTATACATTGAAATATAAGTAAAAATATGAAATTGACTATATCATTTATAAAAGAATAAATAAATAAATTCAGTCAGAAATGTTATCATAAGGACCCCAAGTTTGGCCGAGTAGTAGAACATTCTTTTTTTTATATTTATTATTGTAGCGATAATGTATAGAGGGGTTACAGTTATATTTATCAGGTAGTAGGTGCATTATTTCTGACACTTCTCATGATTTTGCTCCTGATTCAATCCTCGTACCCCCTTCCAATCATCTTGTTTTCCCCCCTTCTCTCCCCTAACTCAGATAAACAAACATATATAAAACATATCTGGTAACAAGGTCAGATACGTAACAACATGAGATTAATCAAAAGGGCAAAAATAAGGGAAAAGAAATAACATAGTACATTAATAACAACAATCACACAAGCATGCACAAAGACCCAGTTTGATTTCCCAATACTACATACCTAGAAAATCTGGAAGTGGTGCTGTGGCTCAAGTGATAGAGCTCGAGCCTTGAGAAAGCCAAAAGACAGTGTGTGTTGGTCCTTAGTTCAAGCCCCAGGACTGGCAAAAAAAAAAAAAAAAAAAAAAGATGTGATAAGTACACTAGTGAATGATTTTTTTTCCTATCCAAGGACAGGGCCTAAGCCTGTCCTTGGGCTTTCCTCAAGACTAGTACTCTACCACTGACCCACAGAACCACTTGTGGTTTTTTTCTGTATATGTGGTACCAAGGAATTGAAACTAGGTCTTTGTGCATGCTAGGCAAGCATTCTACCATTAGGCCAAATTCCCGGCCCCACAAGTGACTGATTCTGAAGTGAAAAACTAACAGGTAAAATTTACAAAATTCATGCTTTAAAAGGATGATATAAAGGCTCAAAGTATAATAAAAATTAAAATGTGATGTTATCAATTATAGAGGTTTCTATTGCCATATGTATCCTTTATTTTATACACAAATATTTAGATTTCATTACTTTTTTCTCATTTACTGCAATAAATGATTAGTTTATCACAAATGGATCCAATTTTGATTCAAGTTATGAGAAGGTACCTGCTTTTCATACAACACCTTATTTTTTACTTCTGTAAAATTTGAAATCTATTTTCCATTAAAGATAAGAATTTGAAATTCTATATGGTTGAAAATTTTGGTGCTCTAGTTGTTTTATGTAATACTAATCAATTCATAGGATAGAAACAAGTTTTGTGACTTTTAAATTAACCTTATGAGACATGGTTAAATAAATATGAATTAGGATGACTTCATGAATATTAATAATTTAACCATAATTATTATTAATAAATTGAAAATGAAATACACTAAATGTATTTTTAAATTAAATTAAAAGAATGTAGATAACCATCTGTAGCATCCTTAATACCCAGATTCGTAGTTGGCTGCCACTGAAATAGGCATTTCTTGGAGCAGGTTACCTGTGTACATTCATGCCCCGTCCAGCGGGACATCAACTAGGGCCAAGAACCTAGAGGGAGAAATGAAAAGGACAGGAGACACGAAGAAGGCAGCAAGACAAGCATCCTGATCAAGCTGCAAATTTTATTTTTTACACAGGAGTTTATATGCCTCTTTAGGAGAGGCAGGAGGGGGTTGGAGTATAGGAACCGCTCGGGGTAAGGGGGTCCGGTAGTAGGATGTTTGCTTCTGCTCTGGGTAGAGGCCAGGTGGTAGGATGTTTGCATATCAACTCAAGCAGGCATGTGTTGGTTAGTGACCTAATTACAAGATGCAGGCACATTCTTACACTAAGAATTCAGGGAGGGGGAGAATGTCTCGACACATTCATACCAGTCTGCAATAAGAACTGGAATTTCCAAAGGCTATCCATTAGAATAAATGCTTCAGAAAACTGTACCTCTATCTAGTTTGGATGAATGACATATATAAAAGTATGATCCAGCTGGGCCTGGTGGTTCACACCTATAATTCTAGCCACTCAGGAGGCTGAAGATCAAGGTTCAAAGACATCCCTGGCACAAAAGGACCTGGGACTCTTACCTCCAATTATCTTCTAGAAAATGGGAACTGGGGCTTTGCTCAAGGGTAGGGTGGTAGCCTTGAGCTGAAGAGCTCAAGGCCAGCTCCCAGGCTGAGCTCAAGCCCCAGGACCCACAATAAATTTAAAATAAAATAGAATAAAATAGAAAATAAAAATATGATCCATGATCCAGAACAGTCAGAAGTTAAATTAAGACTTTAATAACATTGACAGTGAACTTCCTGAATTATATATTTGTTGTTTTAAAAATTAGACAGCAAAAGTCCAAAAACTAAAAGAAAATTCATGTTAACCAATTAATACCTGATATGAATTTGTAATTCATGATACTTTCAGATTATTTTGAATATTTTCTATTTTTTTTTCTATTTTTGCTGTTCCATGGCTTGAACTCAGACCTGAGCATTGTTCTTGGGTTTTCACAAGGCTAGAATTCTATGACTTGAGCCATAGCACCACTTCCAGCTTTTTATCTATATATGTGGTATGGAGGAATTGAATCTGGGTCTTTGTAAATGCTAGGCAAGTACTCGACCATTAGACAAAACTCTTGGTCCTAATTATTTTCTGTATTCATAATTTTCTATGTATTTCTGGAACTATGATTCAACTTGAGCTGTTACACAGCTTCCTTCTAAATTTAGTAGTTAAGAGGAAAGTGGTTTATTTTCCTAACATAAATAACTAAGTGAATCTATTGATCAAGCCGCTTTCAGCTTCCCCGTTGTTCTCAAAGACCCCAAGTGGCATCATTGTTTTCACAGAATTGTTCTTCAGCACATATTTTTTTCATATATTTTTATTGTAATTAATAGAAGGGTTATATTATATTCGCCAGATAGAAGGTGCATTAATTCACATACATTGATACCCTTTCTCATGTCTTGGTCCCCATTTCCCTCCCCCCCAATCCCACCCCTCATCTTGTTTTCCCCCATTTCCTATCCAATTTCAAATAACCAAATACAAATATATCCAATATATCAGATAACAAAGTGAGATATTGTAACAATATGAGATAACCAAGGGACAGCAAAAGAGATGAGAGATAACATAGTACATTAAGGACAACAATCACTCATTATATGGCTTAGAAAAAAATCATATTAAGTGAAGTAAGCCAGACTCAAGGGAACATAGGCTCAATGGTTTCCCTCGTTTGCCATAATCAGTAGAAACCTTGGGCTCTCCTAGCAGAGATTTGCAATAAAGCAAAACCTAGATACATAAGGCCATATAGTATGATGCTAAATGAAAGGACTTCTAGGATATAAAGTCTATCCATTTCCTAACAAATGGGGCGATGTCATTCTTTCTGACAGCAGCATTGTGTACAAATACCACATCTTGTTGATCCACTCATCAATTGAGGGACATCTGGGTTGGTTCCATATCTTTGCTATGGTAAATAGTGCTATTAGCACATATTTTTATAAAATAATCTGTGATACAGCATTTAATTACAATACACAACATTTAATAATGTTATTTGTGTTCTAATCCAAACAACTTTGAAATTCCCTCACAAACCAGTTAGATTGGTCACAATTAAGCACTCAAACAAGTATTAGCAAGCATCTGGGAACAAAAGAACACCATTTTACTGTTGGTGGGAATGTAAAGTAGTCCATCTACTCTGCAAGGAGATTTAGAGTAGCCTCAGAAAACTAAAAATAGAACTCCCCTATGTCCCAGTCACAATCAGCACCTACTCAGATCCTTAAGTCAGGACATAGTAAGGATACATGCACATCTATGCCCATTGCTTCCCCATTCATAATTGCCAAGTTATTGAAGCAGCCCATATACCCTACAACAGATGAACAGATTAATAAGATGTGTTATCTATAACACAGTGAGATTTTACTTAGCTATTAGGAAGACTATGATTATGCCATTTGCAAGGAAATACATGGTTGTAGAACAAATCTCACTAAAGGAGGGAAGCCAAACTCAGAGAAATGAATGGTGTATGTTTTTTCTCATATATGGAAACTAGATCTGATATATGAAGAGACAAAGGTGTACCTTCTCTGTATATTTAAAATATTATCTGTAGAAACAAACTCCCAAGAAATGGAAACATTGTGTGTGTGTGTGTGTGTGTGTGTGTGTGTGTGTGTGTGTGTGTGTGTGTGTGTTCTAATACTTGAAAGTGTTGTTGTCTATTTTGTCTTGGGTTTTTAATCATTTTCTTATGTATAGGTAAAATGAATATGCAGAAAGGGAGGGGGAAAGGTTAACAAAGAGAACCATGCTTATTCAGTAAACATTAAGTGGAAAATTGCATAGTAAATTGTGGGAAGTATTGGGAGGAGAGAGAGGGAAATTAAAGGAAAAAGTAACATTGTTCAAAAAAATGACATATGAAATAGCATCCCTCTCTGCGACCTATCAATAGGAATAAATTTATTTTTTTAGAAATACCTTAAAGTATATTAACAGCTAAAAATGTGTGTCTTCATACATGAACTTTTTTTCCTTTGTCCCTCTTTCTTGGCTTTTTTTTTATTGTAATTAGTAAAAGGGTTACATGATTTTGCCAGATATACATGAACTTTTAAAGGTATGTAAAATTCTAAAATTTAACTGGTGACAAAGTTGTAAATATAACTTTTGAATATTCTTTTTGAGTGAATATAATTATTGCCATTATGAAAAATATAATGTAATATTGGGAAATAAAAAAAAACAAAAACAGAATTTTCATGCAATTTACCAATCTCACCATTAGGAAATGAAATCCTAAAATAAAATCTATATGTCAGCCAAACATGTATACTTCTTTTGTAACAATAGCCAAGATTTACAACAAGACAACTCAACTGCTCACTAAATGATAAATGAATAAAGAATTCTTGATGTGCATTATTTATACCCAATAGAATAGTACTAACGCATAAAGTGAATTAAATTATTTAATTCCTTTTTAATAGATGAACATGGAAGATATCACATTAAGTTTAAGAAGAGTAGCACAGCAAAAAAATTACCATAATTGCATTCATACATGGAATGTAGAATTTATTTCAAAAAAGATTAGAGTAGAATAATAGTTGTTAATCTGGCAGGAGGTTAGAGGAAAGGGCAGATAAAAATAACTTAAAGGAAACAGTAGCTTGGTACACAGTAAGGTGTCTTCATTGCACCATACTCTATATTTTAAAATAAATAGGAGAAAGGATTTTTAATGTTCTTATAAAATATATTATAAATGCTAAAGGTGAAAGACAGAACAATTAGCCTGATTTGATCCTTATACAATGTATGCATATATCAAAATATCACACTGTAACTAGTAAATATCCACAACTAATATATGCCAAACAGATCCAAGCAAAAAACTACAGTGCTAAAAATGGTTACAAACTTGAGGGATTCTTCAAGCAATATAACAAAATAATAGATATGAAAATGGTGACCATTTAAACTACAGAGCCTGAATTTCCAAAAAGCTTATTTTTATTTTAGTAATTTGACTTCCATTTAAAAAAAAATCAAGTGTTAGCAGGACAGTTTTCCATTGATAGAAACTGCAGCACTTCAGTGAATTATTCAACTCAATCTGGAAGGCACACTTCTTAATTAAATACGGAGAATGGAGAAAATATTAAACTGACCTGTGCAAGTAAAGTTTTTTGTTGTGTCATAGAGAAATTTAAAATTATGAGAAAGTCAGACTTCGATGAAATCATGCAGATTTTCAATTGTGCCATGAAATCCAGTGCTAAGAGAATAGTCAAATCTGTAAATTTTGCATCTTATTTATATAATCATGTATATTCATCATTGAGTCATATACTTGCTCATCAGGGGGTAATTATGAGTTGAAATGTATCATATTTGTTTCTAATTTCATATCTTCTTAAAATAGCAACAATCCAAACTTGCCAAGAAAGAAATTGTTATACTTTCCAAATACTCTCTACAAGTCTACTGCATCCCTTAATTCTTAATCAATTACATCTAAAGTATAACAAACAACCGAAAAGAATAGTCAAGTAAATTTAAATTTGTATGTGACACATGCTAAAATTCTAGTTTCTGTATGCACAAATAGCTACTTCATTACTTCCTAAACCGTCCACAAAGGAGAGATTCAAGGTTGTCACTGGCATCTTTAATTTTATTATTCTTTGGAAGAAAAGACTGTCCATTTTACTTAGGCAAAGCTTATGGTGGATGCCATCACCTGTAACAGAGGAATTATAAAACCCAGAGTAAAAACCATTATTTTCCCTTCATTGCATCTTGATGTTTATTTTTTCAACACCAAAGTTACACATTCATGTCATTAGTCTTTATTTGTGTGTATATATTATTTTGATAGGGTAATCTAACAGTAGCAGTCTCTCATAAATATATATATATATTACTCACAGAAGAATATAACATACATATTTCTATATGGCATAAATAATGTATATTATATTAGGTATATATACTTATATTCATATGTACATCTACACCTTCATACTTTTTATAGTATATCAACTTAAAATGCCAACAATATGTTTATGGCTATGAATCACAGAACATATGGTAAGGTGTTTAATTTAAACCTAAAATTCCTGTAAATTGTCATTGGATGCCAACCAAGGCTTATGCCTCCAGTATGGGCTTATAAAATAAAGATCCATTATAAAATAATAAATATATAAAGATTTTATGTAGGTGCAAAGAATATGTCAAACTTTGTAAAACTCTATGTGATATAATTTGTCAGAAATGAACTCTAATTGTTACTGTTACTTTTTTAATTTAATTTTATTGTCAAGGTGTTTGCTGTTCAATTGCATATATAAAGTAATGGGTACATTGTGAACCCCACCCTCATTTTTTTCCACTGCCCTCCCCCACAATTCCCTTCTCCCATGTTGTTTTTTAATGCACTATGTGAGGTTATTACTTTTTGCTTCTGTTTTTTTTTCAACTTTAGTTTATACTCTGCTGTACTGTATTAGATTTCAGTACCCTGTGTCTTGTATGCATGTTTAACTGAATGGGGTAAGGAAAAGGAAATGACAAAATGATGAGACAAAGATAAAAAACCATCCAAAGATGGAAAGCCATCATCTTTTATTTGTCTTGGCTTTATAGATGTTATAGTGATAAAATTTACAGAAATTGCTGTTAAATTGCAAATTAGCAAACCAGTGCATGGAGTCATTCATTTCTAAATATTGAAGGCTTCAGTATAAATAATGGGAAGGCAAGAAAGTATTCCTAGCTGCCTAAATTCTAGTTGTGAGCCCTCAAACTTTTAGGACTCACTCAATTTGGGTTATGTGAAGTAGAATAGAACCTACTAAATCTTCCACTGTGTTGATCAGCTCTTGTAAATATGGGTTGTGTAAATGAAACATCATTACATAATCTTTCTCGGAAATTTACCTTCAGGAAAAGAACAATATGTAATTTAGAAAATGTGACTGGTAATTCTAAATTTTGTCTTGAGCTGAAGAAGTTAAGGAACATTTACTTCACTTACCTCTAGGAAATGCAGTCATAAATTATGAAGCTGTTTGATAAGATGATTGTGAAGGCTTCAATCGTGGGAGCAGATAAATTCTGCTGATTAATTTTACTTCTTTTATGGGTAAGCTAATAGTATTCCTCAAACTGTGTAATAAAATAAAATGTATATGATAATGAGATTGAAGGTTGTCAGCCACGCCAATTAATAATAATTATTCTTGTCTGCAGATAAATATCACACTTCAAATCCTTTTAAGTGAAACCAAATTTCTATGAATAGGGGCAATGATATATCCCTACAACATCATATAACATAGTGAACTATTTAGGTATCTTTGGAATCATCCAATAAAGAACCCATGGTGACAATAATTTGTGTACCTAAAGATTCAGAGTAGGAAAGGAATCCATGAAAAAGTTGAGGTTCGCTCTTTCCTACATTCATGGTCTCCAAATATTTTCCATGATTTATTTCCTTCTATATGAATTACATATTTGGACTATATTTATTAAATTACATATTTGAATTGCACTTATTAGATAATATGATAAATGAACTGAATTCTTGACCAATAAGAGGTTATCCAGTGAGAAAGGCACAATAAGCTTCTTTGACATCCTCTACTACAATAGCAAATCAGAGTCAATAGTATATATAAAGGCCTTGATAAAGACTAGAACACCTTTTTATATTTTAATTTGTTCAGAATTATGTAGGAATAGACACAATTAATGTAAGAAATGGACAGACTTAGTTTATCTCATAGAATCAAATGTCTTAGTCCAAAGTCGGTGAGTTCACTTCATTAGACACAAACAGTTGGATATACTTACCTTATGAGAGCCAGAGAAAATGAAAGAGAGAGAGATGAGCCAGAGCTAGACAGACAGAATTGGAGCAAGAGCGAGAGAGAGAGGGAGAGGGATATTTCTATATTGTCTTTCCTCCCTCCTACCCTCCCTCCCTCCCTCCCTCCCTCCTTCCCTCCCTCCCTCCCTCCCTCCCTCCCTCCCTCCCTCCCTTCCTTCCTTCCTTCCTTCCTTCCTTCCTTCCTTCCTTCCTTCCTTCCTTCCTTCCTTCCTGTTTTTCTCTAGCATCTTTCCACAAAAAAGAACAGGTGACAGGAAGTAAGACTGTATTTGATTGTTGAATGTGTAGCTGGTTTCTACATTGTCAGTCTGCTAAATTGCTTTGCACTTGTCACATGTTTTAGATGGCCCTACATGACAGATCTCTCTCTTATTACCCAAGGGAAATTAAAAGTGTGGTCATAGTATGCTTTTCCTTCATTACAAATGTTTTCATTGACTTGATTCAATTTTTACTATTTTTTATTTTCTCTCTCTTTCCAAAATAAACTTTGCATTAACTAACCAGCTCATTCTCTGAGGTTTCTCTATTGAACCACTTTTTCGAATTTGAAACTGAAGCAAGATGTATACCTTTTTAACTCAAATAGTCTTGGTCTTCACGCTTTGCCTCTCTGGCTAAGTTCTAATTTGATTTCTTTTAGCTAAAATGTGAGGCAATCATATTAAATATCTTAGTGTCAGGCAATCATGTTATTTTTTTCATCATCCTATTTTAGATGAGTTAGGCTTCTTAGGTAGTGTTTTTCATCCATTAAGCATTTCTATATTCTGACACTTATTCTGTCACTTAGTTACCTCATGTGTAATATAATAAGCTATCCTCTTGCGACTTACAGTATATTTAGTGACATTTGGTTGATATTTATAAAGCACAACATAAATGAAACTTCATATATTTACCTGGAATACTTTTCAATTTTAAATGATGTTATATTGATCACTCATTAGTTTTTCCGTAGTATTGGTTTATTGTGACTATGTTATTATTTAATTGCTCCATCTACATTTCAATGAATCCAAGGAACAAATCAGATTTGTTTTAAAAATAGTGATGATGATAATAGGAAAGACAATCTCATGTTCAGAATTAAAGAAATAAATTATTCTGTACTTGTACAGCATTTTCTTTAGCCTAGTATCCATTTATTGTACATTATCAGTCTTTATGGCTCATAGAAATCAGTTGGCTCAAGCAGAGCTGAGTTGTTCACATGTTCCCCATACTCTAGGCTTCCTTGGTTCAGTAAACTTGATTAACACAACACTCACCATGTCAAAATTATACATTTCTCTACCACATCTCTTGTACTTTCCTTTCTGCTTTGCTAATATGGTTGGTTATTTTTCCTGAGTGTTTAGCTCTTCACTTCTCTTACAGCACCACATTCATTCTGCTTTATGAAAGAACAAACTATTGTATCTGTAGTCTCCTATTCTACAACGCACTTGGCCAGCAGGGTCAACGCCTGCACATCTATACCATGTTCACAGCAGAGCCAATTAACAGTTGAACTAAATACAATTTAGAAGAGATTTAGAACAATACAGTGCAGTGCACCTTCTATAAAGACTATTAAAGCTCAGCCAAGAAAACTCTTTTTTTTTTTTTTTTTTTTTTTTTTTTTGCCAGTCCTGGGCTTGAGCTCAGGGCCTGAGCACTGTCCTTGGACTTTCTCAAGGCTAGAGCTCTACCACTTGAGCCTCAGCACCACTTCTGGCTTTTTCTATATATGTGGTACTAAGGAATTGAACCCGGGTCTTCGTGCATGCCAGGCAAGCACTATAACCACAAGGCCAAACTCCCGGCCCAACCAAGAAAACTCTTAAACCTAAATATGAATGTGAGATTGATTATACTACACCTACCTAAGAGCAAAACTGTGAATGGGAGTAGTAAAATACTAATGCTAAACCATACTTATAGAAATTTAAGTAGCATGGACATTTAAAACAAATCTATTTTATTCTAATAACCATGGGATCATTTTCACAACTGTGGATCTCTCTCCCAAGATTTTATAAAAACCCTACAATCAAGAAATTCTGAGGTTTTGGTTTGCTTAAATATTTTTTTTTTCTGGTAGTTAAAACATGTTAAGGACCATAACTATTTTTTGGATAAGATCTTGCAGAAGATACCCCAGTATACCAATGTCATTATGAAAGAACTTGTCTTTTATATCTCTGGCCATAAAATAAATTCAAATCAAAACAACTCTAAGATTCCACCTCAAACACTTAGAATGGCCAGGATCAAGAAATCTAATAACAATAGATGCTGGAGGAGATGTGGCCAGGAGGGATCACTACTAAACTGTTGGTGGAAATGCAAACTCATTCAACTACTATGGAAAGCAGTATGGCAGTTCCTCAAAAGACTATACATAGAACTACCCTATGACCCAGCAATTCCACTATGTGGCATTTACTCAATTGTCAAGAAACAAAGATATACTAAATCTACTAGCACAATGATGCTCATTGCAGCACTATTTACCATAGCAAAGATATGGAACCAACCCAGATGTCCCTCAGTTGATGAGTGGATCAACAGGATGTGGTATTTATACACAATGGAATTCTATGCTGCTGTCAGAAAGAATGACATTGACCCATTTGTTAGGAAATGGAAAGAATTGGAAAAAATCATATTAAGTGAAGTAAGCCAGACTCAATGGTTTCCCTCATTTGTCATAATCAGTAGAAACCTTGGGCCCTGCTAGCAGAGATTTACAATAGAACAAAACCCAGTTACATAAGGCCATATAGAATGATGCTAAATGAAAGGACCTTCAGGATATAGAAACAAAAAACATAATGAGTGATTATTATGCTTAATGTGCTATGTATCTCTAATCTCTTTTGCTTTACCTTGGTTATCTCATATTTTTACAGTATTTCACCTGGTTATCTGATATATTGTATATATGTGTATTTGGTTGTTTGAAGTCAGTTGGGGAAGGGAGAAAAACAAGATGAGGGGTGGGGGAAGGCGGAGGGAATTGGGGACTAAGACATGAGAAAGCATATCAATGTATGTGAAGTAATGCACCTTCTATCTGGTGATATTGTAGCCCTTCTATTAATTACAATAAAAATATATGAAAAAATTTATTTAAAAAAGAGCTTCTCGTCTTTTAAAGGAAATTTCCCAAGAAACATTCAGAGAAGATAAACCTATTCACTCTAAATAGCTAAATGATATATTTTATTTAAGGATATTTTTGCACTTGCCTTGCTTACCAGTCTCTAGCAAATCTTTGAGTTAAAACACTCATCGAAAATTTGACTACTTACATGCAAATCCATACTAAGAAACCTTCAATAGATTCCTAGAAAATTTCACTTATCAGGAACAGGAGTGAACATTCTACCATATTAGTTTTCATATTTAGGGACATTTGCTGAATTTGCATAAACAAAGAGCATGGGTGTTGTAATACAACCTTATACTTTCATATGTGCCTTGGGGACAGATAAGAGATCAAATTTTAAAAGCCCTTTAACAAGTGCAAAGTAATTTTTTTAAACTCCTGTAGGGAGTGATCATCTACAAAGATGATTTCTAGCATTTAAAAGTTTCTGGTTGCTAAGGACTTGAGAACACTATATTTATCTTTTGGAAATAGCGGGGTATATGAACTGTATATTCTACACCTCAGAAAATCTAAAATTATAGAGATGGATTGCTGTTTAGTTATGCTTATAATGGCCCTTCGTATCTCTTTCCTGGTAGTTCATCTGTTAGATTATTTAAAATCGAAATCTACTCTAGTTTGTAATATATGTTAACATAAATTTGTGATAAATAATTTTGTTATAATTATGATAATGTTGAATGAAATGAAGTAGAAAGGAAAAAGGATTTGAGATTACCACAAGATGGGAATTTAAAAGTATGCTTCTGCCTCTTTCTTGAGAAAAAATGTAGCATAACTGTAATTGAATATATAACTGTGTATAACTGCATTTTATCAATTGATTCTTATGTATTATATAATTACATTCATTCATGATGGACAATATAATCTATATTGTCCACAAATTCCAAGAGGTTAACCTCAATTATTTCTTAAGAAATGATCTTCAATTTGTATTTATTTTTGTGAATTTTAATCCCCAGATAAGCACATTAGGCCTATTATTTATAGTTTATCATCATAATAGAAGAGCAAATTTGAGTATTTCAGAGACCTAATGGATGAAAATCTTAAAGTATTTATTATTTGTCCTATTACAAAATGTTTGTCCCTCTGTTTTATAATTTGATTGCTTCAAATAGATACCGTATAGAAAGCTATAGATAATAACCCATAGACCAATTCTTTCCTGAAAACAGTCTTACATTTATAAAGAACACAGATATTTGATAGAATTAACATTTGACAGCCAGTATAGCATCACAGGTGGGAAATATACCAACAGATGTAAATTTTTTTTCTCTAGTTATATTTTAGTAAGCTATTTTAGCTATCATTTTTATTTAGTTAAAAATATTTGTATTACAATTCCAGCTTAAATAAGCTCTGCGTCTCTTTGTTATGATACTATCATTTTTTGATATTTCTTCTGAAGCCTTTTTTTGAACAAAGACAGATGGGATTCCAGAACTAGAGAATATGCATGAATATTTGTTGAATGTTTTGTTTTAAAAAATGAAATAAAAGAGAAAGGTCTCTTAATATTTTAGAATCAAATGGGTGATATTAAAAACTCACTGTCTTCATGTGCACTTTTCATCATAAAAATGTAACATTCTTAATACATACATGCTTTGATTATGTATTTAGAATATTTCCAATGACAAATGAAAATATATTCATTTACATAATAGACATATAGCATGTGGAGCATGTCACATCAGGGAAATGGAAACCTATGCTGTAAAATGAGGCCTAACTCTTGGCCCAGTGCTCACCTCCTGTTCTTGGGACCGCACCTGGCTGAGATGGTGCCTGCCACCCAGTTGGAAGGCGTGGCTGTGGTTTGTGATGTAAAGTAAGGCCACCTCTGGGATAGGCCAGGAACCCTTCTGCCCTCTCTGACAGCACATGATTCCTACAGTGAGAGTACCTCCTCGCCCTTCCCACCTTTGTGCTGATAGGCTCCTGCATCCTATGTTAGCTGAATGTACTTCCTCATAAAAGAGTTCCTGCCTTGACTGGTCTTCCTGATGGTCTGATTGTCCTCAGGCAAGGGAGGGCTTGGTGCCGGTGGTCCATGGGCCCTCTACTTTCTTGGCTCATCCTGGTCAGGCCTGTTCTCCCTATCCCTCCTGCAGGTCAGGAGGTACTTGGGAATAAAAACCCCGACAATAGCAGCCCACCGAAAGCAAATAAAACAAAGGTGAACAGAAGAAAAGAACCAGATGGGAGATTCAAAACTATACTCATAATCTACAAGAGCCTTAGAGATGGATGTGAAGCTCATTAGCATTGTATATTGATACTAAGAAAATCAAGGTTTTCTCAGTGTTTATTGTTCATTTACTGAATATAGATCAATGAACCTGAAGAAATTAGAATTCTCAGTATAAAGACAGAGAGAATTCTGCTCAGGAAGCCTTATATAGATGTTGTATGAACCTTTCCCTACTCCATTTAGTCAATAGCATGGAAAAGAGGACTATCATGTCATTAGGAGCTGATAAAATCACATAAAAATAAAAATTATTTTATGTATTTATATTTTAATGAAATAATGTTCTAATGGAGAGTCCTGGTCTCTGCTCTCAGATCCCATACATGGATATATATTTGAGTATATGTAATTAGGTTAAGGAATTATTTGCTACTCAAAAAGCTTTAAATATTTAATATCATATACATAACATACATATACTTAGATTCTATAAATGTTACACTATGGATAGTGCACACAAATTGTCAATTTCTCATGAGGTAATAGTTGAAAATAACCTCACAAAACTAAAATAACAGATATGTTGGCAATAGATACCTTCAATTTAGAATAGAAATGTGGCCAATTTTATTTTGCCATCCATCCACAGAGTCTAAAATAGTCAAGTGTTACTTCTATAATAAGGAAAATGGTTTAAAATTTTCATACACCTTAATCTTTTCATTATGCAGCTGTCAAATCATTCTAGTTTCTTTTATTACATTATTTACATTTTACTTTTTAAAGATTCAATTATGAGTTCAAGGGGCAGCTGAAGAAAGATTAAATGCTCTTTGCTACTACCAGGTAGTAGTGCACAAAAGTCACAATAGGAAGGTTGAGAAGCTGTAATTAACTCCGAGCATGAGAGAAGACCTACATGATGTGATTATGATACTTGATGCCACCATTAATTTAGGGTTATATTATGTCTCAATTATTATGCAGTGCCCTAAATTATTTTATTAAATATATCAGATGTTTCTTGTATCCCTCACAACGATTAAAGTGATACAAATTTAAATCAGGAAATACTATGAGCAATAAAATCACAATGTTATATTTATCTTTTTAAATGCTAATTTCAGTATGGGTACAAGGATGTAGGAAGACTAAAAATATTTCCTTACATTTATTACTGAATTTAAAAGTACTTCACTCTGTGCCAAAATATGATCTTTGATCAAGGGCCTAGTCCATAGACATTTTGTATGAAAAATAAGAGAAGTTAGGGAGAGATGGGTAAGAATATTTAAAGGGTTGACCTTGGTCAATATATATCTTATTTGGGTCTGTATTTCAGCCTAGTGGTAGAGTGCTTGCACCAAGACTTGGTTTCAATTCCTCAGTACCACATACATGGAAAATAGCTGGAACCACTTAGTAGTGGAACACTCAAGTAGTTGAGCTGAATCCTTTAAGAAAGTCAGAGGACAGTGCTTAGGCCCTGAGTTCAAGACTCAAGACTGGCACACACACAAAGATATATTGTATTTGTAAATTACTTTATTAAATGGCAACCTCTTTGTGCAACTACTTAAATAAAATGGGTCAAAGACCTCAATATCAGACCTGAAACCTTGAAACTGTTACTTGATAGATTAGGATGGAACTCAGGCACAAGCAAAAACTTCCTGAACAGAGTCCCAGGGTCACAACAGATTGGAGAGAGACTCTACAAATGGGACTACCTAAAAATAAAAGTTTTTGCACAGATAAAAGCATAGATACTAAAGTAGAAAGACAGCCAATCAACTGGGAAAAGATATTTACCAATAATACATCAGACAAATGTTTAATATCCAGTACCTAGAGGGAATTCAAGAAACTAATTCCCCCCCCCCCAAACCCAACAAACCAATCATTAAATAGGCAAAGGAACTAAAGAGAGACTTATGAAAAGAAGAGGTTAAAATGGCAGAAAAGCATATGAGAAAATTTTCATAATCTATGGTCATAAAGGAAATGCAAATAAAAACAACCCTAAGATACCACCTTACCCCAATTAGAATGGCCAAGATTTTGAACTCAGACAATAACAGATGCTGGTGGGGTTGTGGAAAAAGAGGAACCCTTCAGCCACTCTGAAAAGCAGTTTGGAGGTTTCTTAAAGAACTGAAAATAGATCTTCCCTAAAATCCCAACATACCATTCCTGGCATCTATCCTGAACATCATAACCCACGATACGATAAGGACACCTGCTCAGCTATGTTCATCTCTGCATTATTCACAATAGCCAAGAGATGGAAACAACTCAGATGCCCTACTGCAGATGAATGGATACAAAACAATGTGGTATATATAAAAGGGAATTCTGCATAGCCAACAGACAAGATAAAATAATGGCATTCACAGGGAAGTGGATGAATCTAAAGCAAACATGTTGAGTGAGAGAAGTCAAGACCAAAGGAACAAAAGGCGCATGGTATCCTTAATATGTGGACATTAGATCCAAACAGTACAACAGCAATGAGTCAATATTGGGAACCCAATGTTATGGATATGGTCTTGAAGATATAAACATAACTACATAGACATATAAATCTATGACGTGCTATATACTCAATAGACATAATGTTTTTTACATAGATTAGTATGTATCTATGATGCACAAACCTTCAGCTTAATTTTAATTATGTTCTAAAACCTATGTGCCAGTGACTGTATATAGAGATTCCCTTCTTTTTTTTTTTTTTTTTTTTTGCCAGTCCTGTGCTTGAGCTCAGGGCTTGAGCACTGTCCTTGGACTTTCTCAAGGCTAGAGCTCTACCACTTGAGCCTCAGCACCACTTCCAGCTTTTTGCTATGTATGTGGGGTACTGAGGAATCGAACCCGGGTCTTCATGGATGCTAGGCAAGCACTTTAACCACTAGGCCAAACTCCCGGCCCCAAGATTCCCTTCTTGAATACTTGTTTGGTAAAGACATCATTTGAAATATGATGTAAAAAGCAATGTCAATGAATTCTTTAATAAAAATAAATATAAGAATAATAATAAACAGCAAATAAAGCAAAAAGTATGCTGAGATTTATATACAGATACACAATACTATTCCAGTGTGAAAAGTGGAAAGTAGAATGTTGGCTGTAAGTGTGTTGGGAAGGATGAGTTAGTCTTAAGTAGGAAGCTGTGAGAGAAGAGTTCCTAAGAGCTGGCACCATGGTCCAATTTTCTAATCAGAGCTGGAGCTGCTGAGAGGAAACTGATAATCTCACTCAAAGGCGAAGCCAGAGAAGGATAGATTGGCAGGCAAAGAGGGTAAAGAGACAGCAAGAGAGAGCAAGAGAAACAGAGAGAGGATAGGGGGAGTGAGGGAGAGAGATGGGGGAGGGGAAATAGTTCCATTTCTTTTTCAACTCCTTCCATTGTTGGATTGAACAAAATTAGAAGACAGCTGCTCTATAGCCCACCCCAACAGGCTTCAGCTGTCTCCTGCAAAACAAAGCAGATTTCTGTTGGAATGGATCAGGGAACAAGGAGTGACACACCAGCAAATTAGCAAAGACTGTCAATAATCTTCACACACCAACAATCATTGTCCAGATGTATGTTGGAATAAGTACCATGGAGATCTGTAATGTATAAAAACAGTGTTAAAACATTAAAGATATACTTAAATTTTATTTTAAATATTTTATCATCTATATTAGAAAATATGATTCAAATATTATACTTTATTGTGTTGGGGGGGATCATGGGGCTTGAACTCTGGGCCTGGGTGCTATTCCTGAGCTCTTCAGCTCAAGGCTACTGCCCTGGGTCTGGGTGTTGACCCTGAGCTCTTCAGCTCAAGGATACAGCCCCACCCCTTGAGTCACAGTGCCACTTCTAGTTTTTGAATAATTGGAGATAAGAGTCTCAGAGTCCTTAGAGCCCTGGTTGCCTTTGAACCAAGATCCTCAAATCTCAGCCTCCAGAGTAGTTAGGATTACAGGCATGAGCCACTGCAGGCTTATATTTATTTTTTGACAAATCAATATCCACTCTCTTTTCAAATCCTTCCTCAAAGAAAAAGTTATAAATGTAACTGATACTTGCCATGTTTAATAAAAAATGATGTTTTTCTTTTTGTTTTTAAGTTATTTTTAAGTTATTTTTTCCTTAAGTGGTACTTATAGTAAAAATGCCAACTCAACACATATAACTACATTGCAACTTGATTGTTTTTAATTATTGTTATCCTGTCTCTCATTTTCTTCCACTTACTGCTCCTTATTCATCTTTTCCCTACGCTCGAAGGTTCATATCCAAGATAGAGTCAAGTGAGTATCATTGTTGCTGTTTCTGTGATTCCCTCTCCCTTCCACATATCGATTAACCTCATATACAAGGCACAAGGTATAGAAAACTAAGAGAAACAAAAGAGAAAGACACCATACAGGACGTAATAAGAACCTCTTGCTTCCATATATTGGAGTTAATGTTGATATGCTTCATTATGTGTGGTCCTATGCACTAAGCATTCGGTAACAGATTGCTATTGAGAATATCATGGAAATAATCTAGTTCTTATTAGAAACTTTTGTCCTTCATCATGTTAGAAGTGACACAGAAATATATTTTTCTGCAGGTTTAAAAATACAAATCAATCAGAACATTTTGTTTTTGACTATACATGCTCACACAGAACAAATGCATTCTCAGTGTGACAAGTTTGAATGGTATTTTTTAATTAATTATTTCTGTAGCAATAGGAATTTTTACACGTGAAAATAACCAAGATTATTCTATTGAGATTTAATTGTTGTCCCTGGATCATAAACAGGATGTTTTAGCATCTTCCTAAGCTTTTGATTTAAGCAATTGAAGTTACTAAGTGAAATAAATTATTAACCTTACAAAGTTGACTTTTATATCCAAGTGGCATATTGTAAGCAAGATTGAGATAAGTAGTAGCTATAACTAATACTTTATCCAGTATTTCTTCACTTGAAGCACATTTGATGCTGTAAATATTATAAATTTTTAGAATATATGCACTCTTGACTGTGAATTACATACTATTGAAAGTAACTACTTTCTGAAAGTAACTGATTTCATAAGGGACCAGTTTATTCATCAGTTAAAGCTTAGTTGCAGGAAATTCTTTGGGTTTCTTTTGATGTAAAGCAGATATTATAAATCAATGTATATAAATTTTATATGCATTTATGCTTACTTAGGAAATAAATTTTAAGTTTATATTAATAGTTAATTCATATTATAAATATAGTTATCCATCAGTTGGTGCACATATTGTAAATATAGTTATCCATCAGTTGATGCATATTTTAGTAGGCAATTTTGCCTGGTGAATGGCATAAATTTATTTACACAAGCTTTAAATCTATAGTCAACAAGCATTTAAGGTCTATAGGGAACTGACAGCTTCTAGGCTAAAAACATAGAGAGCATATTCTGCAATCAATAGTTTAGGACAATTGCAACACCTTAAGCTTTCAGCTCAAGTACAGCTCTACCATTTTGAGTCACAGAGCCACTTCCAGTTTTCTGGTGGTTAATTGAAGATATTTGATACAAAAGGTCATAGAGTAGGACGCTAAATGAAAGGACTCTAGGATATAGAAACATATGCATATAATGAATGATTGTTGTTCTTAAGGTACTATGTTATCTCTCATCTCTTTTGCTGTCCTTGGTTATGTCATATTGTTACAGTATCTCACTTTGTTATCTGATATATCAGATATATTTGTATTTGGTTATTTGAAATTGGATAGGGAATGGGGGAAAACAAGATGAGGGCTGGGGGTGGGGGGAGGGAAATGGGGACCAAGACATGAGAAAGGGTATCACTGTATATGAATTAATGCACCTTCTAGCTGGTGAATATAATGTAACCTTTCTATTAATTACAATGAAAATATATATATATATATATATAAAAAGAGTCTATGTACTTTGGTGCCCAAACTGGCTTTGAACCACGATACTCAGATGTCAGCCTCAGGAGTAGCTATGATTATAGGTGTAAGCAACTGGAGCCTGGCCCTACGATACTCTTGTATTCTACAGTACTCTTCTTGGAACTGGTATAATTTTCACTATTTATATTCAATTCCTAGGTATTTGTTAATGACCTAGCAAATGTAAGACACAAGTACATAGTGAATAAAGCAAACATATTAATACCTAAATTATAAAATTTAAGAAATTAATCAGGAAAACAAAAGTATAGAAATCATGGACTGACATTTTAAATAGGTTGTTTGGGGGGAAAAAAACAACAAGAGTACAGAATTTTAAGAGACTACTATAAAAAAAAGAGGTCATCTAGCATGTCTGAGGGAATACAAAGGAAAAATATAAGTAGGACACCGTAGAAAGTAGCTAAAAATGACAATAGCAAGGCTTATTATGCAACTTCTGTGAGTGATTCATGGATATTGGCTTTTCTTAAACAAAATGTGAAAAATACTTGATGGGATATGAGTGAATGTGTATGTGTTTGTGCATGTATGTGTTCCAAGGGAGGATTTGATTTTAGAATTTGGGGTACTGTTGCTGAGCTGTTTAGCTAAGACAGTCTCTACCATGATTCACAGAGACTCTGGCCTCTTACATCTTTTTGATAGCTAGTTTTGATAAAGGACTCAAGCACTTTCTAGCTCCAACTAGTTTGAGCAGTGATGCTCAATGTTGCCTTCTGAAAAGATAGTATTATAGGCATAATCTAATGGCACCTAGATCATTGATGATTTTCACATAAAGAAAACAAAATAAACATTAATATGCTAATAGAATCATTCATATATTATTATATTTTGCCAGTTCTGGGGCTTGAACTTAGGGCCTAGTCACTGTCCTTGACACTTTTTGCTCAAGGCTAGTGCTTTGCCACTTGAGCCACAGCACTACTTCAGGCTTTTCCTGAGTATGTGGTACTGAGCAATCAAACCAAAGGCTTCGTGTGTGCTAGGCTGAGCATTCTACCAGTATAGGCTATACTCCTGGGCCGAAGAATCATTCATGTATTATTTTTACACATATAATTTAAATATGTCAGAATGAAGAAATAGGATCATTTGAAAAATTACAAATTAGCAAACGAAAAGAGACTTTAAAGATGAGGATGGTGAGATATCAATATATTAATTTATAAGAAGTAATACTATTTTGAAACCTTGTGAGTTAGAACAAGAACTATTTTCTTGCTCAGTGCTGGTGGCTCATGCCTATAATCTTAGCTTCTCAGGAGGATGAGGACTGAGAATCACCACTGAAAGCCAGTCTCAGAAGAAAATCCTTAAGATTTTTGATATCCAGTTCAGATATATGGCCCAGGTCCTGAGTCAAGCTCCAGGATCAGCATTAAACAAAAAAAAATACAGAAGGCAAGACAGCAAGAGAGATGAGGGAGAGGGAGAGGGAGAGGTAGAGGGAGAGGGAGGGAGAGGGAGAGGGAGAGGAAGGGAGGGGGAGGGGGAGAGGGAGAGGGAGAGGGAGAGGAGAGGGAGAGGGAGAGAGAGAGAGAGAGAGAGAGAGAGAGAGAGAGAGAGAGAGAGAGAGAGAAGAGAGAGGAGAGAGAGAGAGAGAGAGAAGGGAAGGAGGGGGAAGGAAAGAAGGAAGGAAGAAAGACAAAAAGGGGAAAGTGGAAAACAATAAAGAAGAAAAGAAATGTTTTCTTAAGCATTAGATTTTGTTTCTTAGAGAACATGATCGGACAGAAAGCTGGAATGAGTTGCTGACAGGCTATGTGGTTAGTATAGCCAATTATGTGATAAGTATTCAGAAATCAAAAGAAATGTTATTATATGCAATATTGATGCTCTTTATTCCTCAACTAGAGTTGTAAATAAGAAAGTTGGATGTGATTTCTGATATGGGGAACAAATCTGAAATGCAAATATAAATAGAATGCTTACTAAAACTGAGATCATCATAAAGAAATGTCACAAAGGAATGAATAAAACTAAAGCAAACACAAGAACTGGTAAGTGAATCTAGAGTCTAAACTTAAGACAAAGACCTGCTTAATGACTGAACAGAAAAATTGTCTAAGGTGAAATCATCAGCAAAGTAGAACTATGCCATTTGAGTGTGGTAGATCAGTAATCAAGTACGAAAATCTTAGTGAATGAGAAACTGTGCCAATGTTCAGATAAGATAATACTAAAAAATTAACTGTTCAATGAAGTAATTGTTATCAAATGACCTTGCCAAAAATAGAGGAATGATTAGTCAAAGCCTTATTTAAAAGGCTTTAGGACATAAGAAAGAAAGTAGTAGAGGCAATTAGTAAAGCTGGTTCTTTTCAAGGTATTTGCTCCAGAAAGGAAGTGAGAAATAGAACATAACCTGATAGAAAAACATCAAAATAGTGTCATATTAATTTTCTGGATATAATTTGGAAGAGAGTAGTATATTTTCTATATAGAAGGAAATAATTTAATGCAAAATTAATAGGGCTGGAGAGAGAAAGAAATTATTGAAGTCACTCCTTAAGTAAATGAGGAGAGATAAGTTTAATATGTAAGTGCAATGTTAGCTTCAGCCAAGCACAGATGGTTCAGTGTAGTAATAAGTGGGAAGGCAGATCATTTGGTTACAGATGGTGGAAGATTGTTAAATGGGGTTGTGGGAGTTTGTAGAATTTTGTTTCTGATTGTTTCATTGTTTTCAGTGAAATGAAAGGAATGAAGGGTGAGTACAAGAGAAGATATGTTTTCTGTGATAAATAAAGTTAGAAGAGTTATTCAGGGAAAGGCTATGATATATGTGTACAGAAGAACAATATGAGATCCAGTGACCAGGATGCATTTCTGGACCACTTCAAAATCCTGGCCACAATGTATAGTGGCATTTTGTGTGTACAGCTTTCTTTCTCGGCAGCTTATGGTCAAATTTAGTTGCCTGGATGTGGGTGTCAAGTAGGTAGAAACATATAAAGTTGGGATTTTGAAAATTAGCATGGTGATGCAAAAACCTGAAGGTGGAGAAATTGTTGTTCACCAGGCACTGATATGATCATGGTCAGAGCAGTAAATAATCAGGATAATGTAACTACAGTGAACCAACACATGCACTGTATTACTTGGTTGGGGACTATGGTGTTATGTATCTGAAGGGTCAGAGAAGGTTATAACAGGGGGTTTGTTGGTCTTGAGTGAGAGAGATTCAAAGTTGCCCAGAAAACAAAAATCATAAGATGGGACTGTGGTATTTGTTGGTAGAAAGTCTATGATGATGAACAAGCCCATCCAAATTAAGATTGATCCTTCCTTTCTTTCTCTCTCTCTCTCTCTCATATATATATATATATATATAATATATATATATTTTTTTTTTTTTGTGGGTCATGGGGCTTGAACTCTGGGCCTGGGCATTGTCTGAGCTTCTCAGCTTAAAGCTACTGCCCTACCCCTGAGCCCCACTTCCTATTTTCTAGTGATTAATTGGAGATAAGAGTCTCGAGGTCTTTTGTGCCTGGGCTGGCTTTGAATCGTGATCCTCAGATCTCAGCCTCCTGCATCACTAAGATTACAGGTGTGAACCACCATGGCCAGCAAAAAGGGACTATTTCAAATGAGAGCATTGGGTGTTGGGAGAAAAAAGCCACTGTTCTTAAACTAGATATCATAATGAATAGATTAGCAAAGATGTAGAATCAGAAATCACTGGGAATTGTTATAATGAAGAGCAACAATGCATAATTGACTATCTTGAGTTTTTATGAGATGAAGTTTTCTAACTGGATTGCAATTGTGAAAAAAACAGCTTGTCTTTCTTCCTAAGGTATTAATGTACTAATATTTTTCACAAACATTCTTTGTGTTTTCCTTTATATTTCTTCTCAACTTCCTTCTTTCCTCCATTTCTCTGAAAATAAGCATTTTTGTCATCTTCTGAGATTTAGTAAGGACCTTTAATTATCTTTGAGTGGCAAAGGTCTTGTATAATTGAATTCTTGTGGTTAATTTGGGTTCACATTTAATCATTGGAAGCATTTGAGAATTCTAGGAATAGATTATTTTGTGAGAATTTTCCTTTTTTGTGTGTGCTTGTACAGGAGTGAATTGAATTCAGGGTCTGGTAGCTGTCCTTTAGCATTTGAACCATGATTCTCAAACCTGCCTCCTGTGCAGCAAGAATTATAAGAATGTGCCACTAGCTTCTTGCATCCTTGAATATTTTATTATTTAATGTCTTAATTTTTAAATTATTTATCATCTTTAGATAGGTGTCCAAAAGAATTTCCATTGGTGAAGCCGTTTATTACTACAAATGCATATTTATCAATGCTACCCCTTTCAACATTCTTTTTTTTGATATTTTTTATTGTAATTAATAAAAGGGTTACATGATATTTGCCAGATAGAAGGTACATTAATTCACATACATAGAAACCCTATCACATGTCTTGGTCCCTATTACCCTCATCCCCACCCCCCATCTTGTTTTCCCCCCTTCCCTATCCAATTTCAAATAACCAAATGCAAATGTATCCGATATATCAGATAACAAAGTGAGATACTGTAACAATATGAGATAACCAAGGACAGCAAAAGAGCTGAGAGATAACTAGTACCTTAAGGACAACAATCATTCATTATGTGGCTTTTGTTTCTATATCCTAGAGGTCCTTTCAATTAACGTCATACTATATGGCCTTATGTATCAGGTCCTTTCAACATTCTTCTTGTCCCTTCCTACCCATTCCTTTCCTAACTTTTCTCAGTTTCATAATGCTTCTTTTGTTAAGAGCTGCCTTTGCCCTGGTAAAGAATTATACTACTTGTGTTCTTCCTACAATCTAACACATTTCAGTTAATACTTTTGAAAACTCTTGGATAGTTTCATCAGCTAATTCTAGCTTCTACCTAAAGAGAAAGCACTCAACATGTGTCTCTCTAGGCCTGATTTAGTTATTAACTTCCTGTAACTTTCCCTGTCTTTCCATTTCTTTACAAAAATGTTTTGAATTGATTTTTATATCTCTGAAACTGTTCAAAATTTTAAACTCATGTAAACATTCTTTTACAGTTGGTATTCTCTTTAAATGAAAACTGGAATGAAATGTGTTTGGTATGATCTGAGTATATTATGAAGTATACATGTATAATATGCTTTTTCTTTCCTATTGTTAATGCAAAATCATGTAACTTAAATTTTTATCTGTCTTATCATCTGAAGAGTTTATTTTCACTGTATCTTCAGTTATCTCTCATTTATTCAAGTTAATTATCTATGAATATAGCACATATTAGCATTACTTCTATATTCCTTTTTTCTTTTTTATTGTTTGTTGTAATTACTAGAAGGGTCACATTGTATTTGCCAGATATAAGGTGGATTATTTCACACACATTTATACCCCTTCTCATGTTTTTGTCCACACTTCTCTTCTATATTTTTTATGATTTCTATATTCTTTATGAATTTTTACTGTGTTTTGATTTCTTCAGTTTTTTATACTACTTTCCATCATGCCTCTACCACCTTCCTTTTTATGAAGGCAATATTACTTTTAACCAGGGGGTCATTTATTTATCTCTTTTCCCATCTTTCATAAAGTATTTTTCTATCTTAGTAAAGTAGTAACCCTATGAAATTACTTTATAAAATAGTATTAGCCAAGAGCATTTATATGCTCCTGATATTTGTATAAGTGATTTTTATTGTGTTTCTGCTTTCATAAACTGTTGGATCAAGGATCATAGTTCTTTGTTTATTTAAAATAGGAAAGGGAAGGGAGAAAACAAGATGATTAGAAGGGGGTGAGTGAGTGGGAAATGGGGACAAAAAACATAGAAGGGTATCAATATGTGAGAAGTAATGTACCTACTTCCTGGCGAATGCAACTGTAGCCCCTCTATACATTACCCAGACAATAAAAATAAATACATAAATAGATAAATAAATAAATAAACCAATAGGTTATTTCTGAGAACTGAACAACAACAACAAAAAGAATCATAGCTCTTCAAGTCTAATCCCTTAGATTCATAAGACAATCATATTTTAATCTTGCAATTTTTTTCCAGTCCTGTCTTGAGCTCAGAGACTTAGCATTGTCCTTGGACTTTCTCAAGGCTAGAACTCTACCACATGAGCCTAAGCACCACATCCAGCTTTTTTTCTATGTATGTGGTACCGAGGAATCGAACCCATGTCTTCGTGAATGCTAGGCAATCACTCTACCACTAGGCCATTATTCTTACAATATTTTTAAAGATTTATTTCTAGGTCAATTTTATTTTTTATTTCACTCTGGTGTTCATTAGTTGTAGTAGATATGCTGTATTTTATTCCCAAAGTACAGGCTTCTTTGGAGTTGTTGGCTCTTTCCACTCAAAGTTCAATTCCCAATGAGAATTACATAGGTTGTAAATAAATGACTCTGAAAGTTGTGTCACTTATTCAGAAATATCATACAAATTATGCTTAGTAAATATGGACCCCAATTCCCCTTTCCTTGCTATACAATTCAGACACACCATCTCAGAACTACAAAATTCACAGAATAATAAAACTCCTTTTTCAAATGGATCACTTATTTCCCTTTCTCTACTACTCTAATTCCTTGGAAGAATTAGTCCAGAAATATAGTGCAATTGTCCCCTAATATTTCAGACTTAACAATATAACTATAAAGAGCTTTGGAATGCATGCCTTCACTCAGGAGATATATGAAGCCAGTGTTGCTTTCACAGGAAAAAAAATAAAGGAAAAAAATGGTGGGTCTGAGGACTGGGTTTTGAAATTCAAATTTAAGTGTAGAGAATGCCTGTTCTAGAGTATTGGCTGATTTTCAGCTTTGTTTTGTGCCCTCCCTCAAAGTCAAAGCCTTAGAAAGGAGTAGGAATAAAACAATGGGGTGGGTATATCCATTTGTCTTCAACCAATTTCTGGTGCGTAACACAAATGCCTTATACAGACGTATCTTTACATAATGCCTAATATATAAATGTATTACTTTAGCATTGTATGCCACAGAAAGAATCCATGCCTCTCTTGAAAAAGTGGAGTATCCTCACATGAAATAATGCAAAGATCTCAAAGTAAGATACAATAAAATCCATCAAATTATCTAAATCTCTTTCCTCTCTCTCTCTCTCCTCCCCTCACCTCCCTCTCTCCTCTCCTCCCTCTCTCCCTCTCTCCCCTCCTCCTCCCTCCCTCCCCTCTCTCTCTCTCTCTCTCTCTCATCTCTCTCATCTCTCTCTCTCTCTCTCTCTCTCTCTCTCTCTCGTCACTCCTGGGGCTTAAACTCAGGGCATGGGTACTATCCTCAGACACTTTTTGCTCAGGCTAGCACTCTGCCACTTGAGCCACAGCAACACTTCTGGCTTTTTTGTGTATGTGGTTAAGGGAATCAAACACAGGGCTTCATACGTGCTAGGTGAGCATGCTATGAGGTCATGTCCCAGCCCCAACATATCTATTTTTATTATTTTCTTTCAGCCTTTCCTTTTGGCCCATTTGATTTAACCTTATATTCCCTCCTGTTTATTGATTCTTCAGACTACTTTCCTAATTGTCTAATTTTATATTGATATTTCTCAACCACTCTATAAATATGACATA